>NW_020837946.1:81117338-81135121 GCF_003676395.1 Aethalodelphis obliquidens | reverse complement strand
AAAAAAAAAAAAAAAAAAAAAAAAAACAATACAGAAAAGAATATTTAAAAAGTGAATGCAAAGGAAGGAGTGGAGATGCCAATCGTAGGCGCTCTTCTAAAGCATAATGAACAGGGAGGAGAAGAGGGAACAAGGGCCTTTTCACTCAGGGTTTTTTTTTGATCTCTGATGAAGAGAGGCCGGCAGAGAAGGAGAGGCTGAAGGTGCCTGGGAGAGGCACCCGGGGAGCCAGGAGGGGCCGGTGCAGATGCGGACTGGTCTTAGACAAAGGGAGCAAGGGTTTTCCTGCAGCAAGAAGTCAGGAGGAAAGGACAGCAACATACATGGCACAGGGGAGTTTTGTCCTGGGAGGTGAGTGGGCTTCCCCCACCCTGGGTCACAGGATGTATCATTTGGGGCCACTCCTCCTGGTTTTCTGTGGAGGAGCTTCAGCTAGATGGCCTCACCTGGCCTCTCTCCCCGCCCAGCCCTCCCTCCCCCATGGGGAGTGAACGGATGGATGGTGAGTTAGGAGAAGTAGGTGAGGACCCTCCCCTGGGCCCCAGCTCCACTCTCCCCACAGTGTGGCAAGGAGGTGACCGGCTCAGACCACTAAGTCCTCAGAGATCACAGACTAGAGGCTGGAAGAGGATTTCAGAGATGATAGTAAAATGATTTCAGACCCTGCTCTGCAGAGCCTCACCTCGGTGGGCAGGATTCTAGAATTCACCCTTCCCCCCCCCCCTTTTTTTTTTTGCGGTACACAGGCCTCTCACTGTTGTGGCCTCTCCCGTTGCGGAGCACAGGCTCCGGACACGCAGGCTCAGCGGCCATGGCCCACAGGCCCAGCCGCTCCGCGGCATGTGGGATCTTCCCGGACTGGGGCACGAACCCACGTCCCCTGCATCAGCAGGCGGACTCTCAACCACTGCGCCACCAGGGAAGCCCTCTTTTCTGTATTTACATGTCTTGATTCCTTGCTCTTTTCTTGGTTTGCATTGTCAGTCTGTTGTGTCCTTTATCCTTGTGGTTGGGTCACCAGCTGAGAGCAGAGGTCTTGAACTTGCTGTTTTGTTGCCAGGAGGGGTGAGTAGTGGGTAGCAGGGCAGCCTCAGGCTTGCCCTCCCCCCCCTGCTTTAAGGCTCGCATGGAGCCTTCCAGTGAAACCAGTGCACCAAGCTTGCCACCAGCCTTCTTGTTATTTGAGATAAATCCGTTAGGGTTTATCTCAATCTCCCTCTGTCGCACCAGCACCTCAGCTCTGGGGCACTCACCAGCTGCCCTTTAAACAGGCTCTTCACCGGTCTTTTTTCCTCTCAGCAAAGAGTAGCCCCCTCCACCAGAATATCCCCTATGCCCCCAAACTGAATCTCCATTCCGCCTGCCGCTGCCTTAGTTCAGACCACCATCAGCCCATCCTGCATACCTGCGACCGCTTCCTAACTGGGCCCTCTGCCCCAGCTCAGCCCTCTCTAATTGAGAACTCACATTGCTGCCAGGGTGGACTTTTTTTTTTCTTACTTTTTATTGGAGTGTAGTTGATTTACAATGTTGTATTACTTTCTGCTGTACAGCACAGTGAATCTGTTATACATAAACAGATCCAATCTTTTTTAGATTCTTTTCCCATATAGGTCATTACAGAGTACCAAGTAAAGTTTCCTGTGCTATACAGTTGATCCTTATTACTTATCTATTTTATATATAGTAATGTGTATATGTCAATCCCGATCTCCCAATTTATCCCTCCTCCCCTTTCCCCTCTGGTAACCAGGGGGTTGTTTTCTACAACTGTAACTCTATTTCTGTTTTGTAAACAAGTTTGTAGCATTTTTTTAGATTCCACATATAAGTGATATCATAATGATATTCGTCCTTCTCTGTCTGACCTACTTCACTCATTATGACAGTTTCTAGGTCCATCCATGTTGCAGCAAATGGCATTATTTTGTTCTTTTTTATGGCTGAGCAATATTCCATTGTATATATGTACCACATCTTCTTTATCCATTCCTCTGTCGATGGACACTTAGGTTGCTTCCATGTCCTGGCTATTGTAAAAAGAGCTGCAATGAACATTGGGGTGCATGTATCTTTTCGAATTATAGTTTTCTCTGGGTATATGCCCAGGAGTGGGATTGCTGGATTATATGGTAGCTCTATGTTTAGTTTTTTAATGAACCTCCATACTGTTCTCCATAGTGGCTGTAGCAATTTACATTCCCACCAACAGTGTAGGAGGGTTCCCTTTTCTCCACACCCTCTCCAGCATTTATTGTTTGTAGACTTTTTGATGATGGTCATTCTGACTGGTGTGAGGTGATACCTGATTGTAGTTTTGATTTGCATTTCTCTAATAATTAGTGATGTTGAGCATCTTTTCATGTGCCTTTTGGCCATCTGTATGTCTTCTTTGGAGAAATGTCTCTTTAGATCTTCTGCCCATTTTTTGATTTGGTTGTGTGTTATTTTGTTATTGAGCTGCATGAGCTGTTTGTATATTTTGGAGGTCAATCCCTTGTCAGTCACTTCATTTGCAAATATTTTCTCCTATTCTGTGGGTTGTCTATGGGTTGTTGTTTATGGTTTCCTTTGCTATGCAAAAGCTTTTAAGTTTAATTAGGCCCCATTTGTTTATTTTTGGTTTTATTTTCATTATTCTAGGAGGTGGGTGAGATCTTGCTGCAATTTATGTCAGTGTTCTGCCTATGTTTTGCTCTAAGAGTTTTATAGTATCCGACCTTGCATTTAGGTCTTTAATCCATTTTGAGTTTATTTTTGTGTATGGTGTTAGGGAGTGTTCTAATTTCATTCTTTTACAGGTAGCTGTCCAATTTTCACAGCACCACTTACTGAAGAGACTGTCTTTTCTCCATTGTATATTCTTGCCTCCTTTGTCATAGATTAGTTGATGGTAGGTGTGTGGGTTTATCTCTGGACTTTCTATCTTGTTCCATTGGTCTATAAGTCTGTTTTTGTGCCACTACCATACTGTCTTGATTACTGTAGCTTTGTAGAATAGTCTGAAGTCAGGGTGCTGATTCCTCCAGCTCTGTTTTTCTTTCTCAAGATTGCTTTGACTATTCAGGGTCTTTTGTGTTTCCACACAAATTGTAAGCTTTTTTGTTCTGTGGAAAATGCCATTGGTGATTTGATAGGGATTGTGTTGAATCTGTAGATTGCTTTGGGTAATATAGTCATTTTGATAATATTGACTATTCCAGTCCAAGAACATGGTGTATCTCTCCTTCTGTTTGTGCGTCCTCTTTGATTTCTTTCATCAATATCGTATAGTTTTCTGAGTACAGGTCTTTTGCCTTTTCTGTACTCTTTCTGAGTACAGTACAGGTCTTTTGTCTCCTTAGGTAGGTTGATTCCTAGGTATTGGTAAATACCTAGGACGGTAAATGGGATTATTTCCTTAATTTCTCTTTCTGATCTTTCATTGTTAGTAGTTTTCTAACAAAAAACTACAGGGTGGACTTTTAAATACACAGATCTAACATGTCACTGCTGGGTAAAATCATGGGATAAAGGCTTAACCCCTGGATGTAGCTTTGGAGGCTGTTATGGACTGAATTGTGTCCCCTCCACCCCAAAATGTATACATGGAAACCCTAACACCCCCAATGTGACTGTATATGAGATAGGGCCTTTAAGAAATTATTAAGGTTAAATGAGGTCATAAGGATGGGGCCCTAATCTAATAGGACTGATGTCCATATAAGAAGAAGGGACACCAGAGATGTAGGCAAACAGGGAGAAGGTCATGTGAGGAAACAGTGAGAAGGCAGCCATCTACAAGCCAGGGAGAGATGCCTCAGGGGAAACCAATCATGTCAGCACCTTGATTTTGAAATTGTAGCCTCCAAAACTGTTTGAAAATCAATTTCTGTGGTTGAAGCCACCCAGTCTGGGGTGTTTTGTCATGGCAGCCTGAGCAGGCTCACACAGAGGCCTTTTACATGCTCTGCCCCACCCACTCTCCTCCTTTCACAACAGTGCTCCAGCCAGCCGGACTGCCTGTACATCCTCGAATGCACCACACTCTCATCTCACGTGGTCACCATTTCCTCTGCATGGAATGTCCTCCCACTTCATCACCATCTCTACCACTTGGATGAATTCCGTACACATGTTGGTCACAATCTCCAACCAGTTTTCATAGAATTGTCCACAAAAATATTCTTTTATGTGAACTAATAATTCCATGTTTCTTTTCTTAATTTTTTATTGATGTTTCTTTATATTTTTATTATTTATTCTTGGATATCCTCTGTGCTTTGTATCCCTCCTCTTCAAGCTCATATTAAAACTTATCTACCTACCTCACACCATCTGCAACAATGAACTCAAAATGGATCAAAGACCTAAATTTAAGCACTAAAACTATAAAACACTTAGAAGAAAATATAGTTGCAAATCTTCATGACTCTGGATTAGGCAGTTGTTTGTTTTTTTTTTTTAATGTGATAACAAAAACATGAGCAACAAAAGAGAAAAAGAGATAAGCTGGACATGATCAAACTAAAAACTTTTGTGTTTCAAAGGACACTATCAAGAAGGTGAAAAGGCAGCCTACAGAATGGAAGAAAACTTTTTCAAATCATATATCTAATAAGGACTTTCATCTAGAATTTATAAAGAACTATTACAACTTAGTAACAGTAAAAATAAAAATGGGCAAAGCATTCTGAATAGGCACAGAAGATATTCAAATGGCCAATAAGCACATAAAAAGATGTTCAACATTATTAGCTGTCAGGGAAAAGGAAATCAAAATCACAATGAGATACCACTTCATACTCATTAGGATGGCTGTAACCAAAAAGTTGGTTAATAAGAAGTAGGATATGGAGAAACCAGAGCCCTTATACATTACTGTTAAGAATGTAAAATGGTGCAGCTACCTTGGGAAACGGTCTGACAGTTATTCAAATGTTTAAGCATAGAGTTACCATATGATTTAGCAATTCTACATCTAGATATATACCCAAGAGAAGTGAAGATATATGTCCACACAAAGACTTGTACATGAGTGTTCACAGCAGCATTATTCATAATAGCCAAAATGTGGAAAGAACCCAAACATTCATCAGGTGACGAATGGATGAACAAAATGTGTTATAGCCAGACAATGGCATATTATTTGGCAGTAAAAAGAAATGAGGTACTGATACATGAAACAATGTGAGTAAACCTTGAAAGCATTATTGTAAATGAAAGAAGCCACAAAAGACTTCACACGTATGGTGGCATTTATATACAATGTCCAGATTAGGTAAATAAATCTATAGAAGCAGAAAGTGGCTGCTTAGGGCTGAGGGAAGAGAGGTTGAAGAGTGATGGCTAAGGGGTGCAGGGTTTCTTCTAGGGTAACAAAAATGTTCTAAAGTTGATTGCGGTGATGAACGTACAACTCTGTGAGTATATCAAAAGCCATTAAGTTGTTTATTTTAAATGGGTGAATTGTATGGTATATGAAATATATTTCAATAGAGCTGTTTTTTAAAATCCTGCCTACCATATGACCCCTAGAGTAGAGGCCTAGATTATCCTTTTGTTATCTGGGGAAAAGTATGGTAACTGATTCATTCAAAAGTGTTACTGACTAGGCATATCCCGATAGGCCTTCCTCTCAAGTTTTATCTGAAGTTAGTAGAAGAACATTCCTTCACTAAAAGGAATTCTTTTTCAACTTTAAACTCATGGTTAAGAATGTTTTTTTAAATAAATATTTTGACTTATTTTAAAATTTTTCAAAAATTTAACTCTTTAATTTTTGGTGTTATCATCTGTTCGGTGACTGACTTTTCCTGCCAGAGCTAAATAATCTTTAGCAGAACAGGGACCAGGTTTGTCTTGTTCTTCATTGTATCACTAGCAGTTAACACAGTGCCTGGCTCAGAATAATCCCTTCATAAATATTTGTTAAATAATGTCTTATGAGTAAATGAGCAAGTGAGTGAGTAAGAGGGAAAATCGCCTCTAGTGTCCCTAAAATACCTCCCACAGGCAGGCATCAGTATGCCCCTGAGGAAGTCTGGCCCTGGAGAGAAGTTGAGGGGACAAGCAGTGTCTTTGGCATGGGTAATGCAGCCCCCGGTGCGCTCTGAATTGGCCTCTTAGGACATTCCTGCATATTCCAATGATGCTGTCCTTGGTCTAAACATCTCTGGAAGAGCCTGCATAGCCATGGGGTGAGGGTAGGATATCTTTTAGCCTCATAGTCACCTCTTATGTTTGACTCCAAATGCTTTCACCCAGCTAAGTTACCCACTCTATCCGCCAGACTTGCCCAAAATGACTTTCTGTAGTTCTTAAAACTAAATTTACCTCCTGAATGATAAAAACTTGCTGTCATCAAAGTTACTCCAAAGACAGTGGCTGAGGCAAATCTAAAGCGGGCTTCAAGGGGCATCTGAGCAGTGGCTATGAACGAACACCTCGAGAGGGCAAAACTCTCCCCGAGGTACAGAACCTCCAAATGTGTGCATGAGAGAATGTGACCTCAGGGCGACATGATGCATGTGCCTAAACAGATGCAGTCAGATCGAAAGCGAGTGTGTGATTCAAACTGGGGGCGCCAGAGATGCTGAGAAAGGCATCCTCATGCAGAGAAAGCCTCCTCATAAAAAGTAAGAAGAATTCGTTTAGATAAAAGAATCCTTTAAAGAAATGTAGCCAGTTCTGGGTCTTAAAAAGGCTTAAATCAAAGGGGGTGAAACAGGGCAATCATTTGCAATTATGAAATGCTTGTAAAATATTAAATGTGTTATATTTAATTTTTTAAAGTCTACACTTCCATGTTTCATTTTTGGTTTGGTTTTCATCTTTTTTAATTGAAGTATAGTTGATTTATAATGTTGTGTTAGTTTCAGGTGTACAGCACAGTGATCCAGTTATACATATATATTTTTTCAGATTCTTTTCCCATGTAGGTTATTACAAAAAATTGGGTATAGCTCCCTGTGCTATACAGTAGGCCCTGTTGGTTATCTATTTTATAATAGTAGTGTGTATCCGTTAATCCCAAACTCCTAATTTATCTATCCCCGCCCCCCGCTTCCCCTTTGGTAACCGTAAGTTTGTTTTCTCTGTCTGTGGGTCTATTTCTATTTTGTAAATAAGTTCATTTGTATCTTTTTTTTTTTTTTGGATTCTATATATAAGTGATATCATATGATATTTGTCTTTCTCTGTCTGGCTTATTTCACTTAATATGATAATCACTGGGTCCATCCATGTTGCTGCAAATGGCATTATTTTGTTCTATTTTATGGCTGAGTAATATTCCATTGTATATATGTACCACATCTTCTTTATCCATTCCTCTGTCAGTGGACATTTAGGTTGCTTCCAAGTCTTGGCTATTGTAAATAGTGCTGCAATGAACATTGGGGTGCATGTGTCTTTTTGAAGTATGGCTTTCTCCAGATATATGCCCAGAAGTGGGATTGCTGAATCACATGGTAGCTCTGTTTTTAGTTTTATGTTGTTGATGTTTTTTATTTTTTATATTTTTTTGTATTATCGTTTTTTTAATTCTTTTAATTTTTTAAATTTTTTATTGGAATATAGTTGATTTACAATGTTGTGTTAGTTTCTGCTGCACCGCAAAGTGAGCCAGTTATACATATAAATATATCCACTCCTTTTTAGATTCTATTCCCATATAGGTCATTACAGAGTATTGAATAGAGTTTTCTGTGCTATATATTAAGTTCTTATTAGTTATCTATTTTATATAGAGTAGTGTCTATATGTCAATCCCAATCTCCCAATTTATTCCCCCCCCTCCCTTTGCCCCCTTGGTAATCATAAGTTTTGTTTTCTACATCTGTGACTCTATTTCTGTTTTATAAATAGGTTCATTAGTACCATTTTTTAGATTCCACATATAAACAATATCATATGATATTTGCCTTTCTCTGTCTGACTTCACTCAGTATGACAATCTCTAGGTCCATCCATGTCACTGCAAATGGCATTATTTCATTCTTTTTTATGGCTGAGTAATATTCCATTATATATATATAATGCATCTTCTTTATCCACTCCTCTGTCGATGGACACGTAGGTCGTTTCCATGTCCTGGCTATTGTAAATAGTACTGCAGTGAACATTGGCATTCATGCGCCTTTCTGAAGTATGGTTTTCTCTGGGTGTATGCCCAGGATTGGGATTGCTGGATCATATGGTAATTCTATTTTTAGTTTTTTAAGGACCCTCCATACTGTTCTCCATAGTGGCTGCACCAATTTAAATTCCCACCAACAGTGTTGGACGGTTCCCTTTTCTCCACACCCTCGCCAGCATTTATTGTAAACCAAATTATTTTCTTAAAAAAGCATAAGAAACTGGATTAACTAGCTGTGTGATCTTGGGCAAGTCATTTTAACAACTCAGTTATGCAGTTTCTCCATTTTTTATATAAGGGAGTTGGACTCCAGACTCTCTAAGCCCCTTCCAGCCTGGGGTTTATTCTCCACAACATCCCTGAGATTCCTCTGAGAGAAGTCCTTTGTCCCAGGCACTAGGAGGACATACAGCCTGCTGGGTGAGGAGCCACACGGCCACTCCGCTGGGAGGTCGAGCTCCCCCAGGTGCTGCCAGAAGTAGGCAGAGATTGGGGACCTGCAGAGCCTTCAGACCTACTCTCCTCCTGCCAGGTCAAATGGAACAAATGACTTTTCCCTGTGGCCCGATTTCGTGTGAGGCACTGTTCTCTCCTCCCCCCCTCCTTGTCTTCACCCCCTCAAAGGGCTTGGACTTTCCAAAAACAAGGGCTTGGCCACCTGCCTGGAAAGAAAAGAGAGAGAGAGCAGTACACATGGAAGGATCAGGAAAGCCTGTCTTTGCATCCTTCGCAAGTCAGCCAGAAACCTGCCCGAGGGGTGTCCTTATATCCCCTGCCTTTTCTCGCCAGCTATGACTACAACCAACAAAGAGAAGAAGAGAGAGAGATAGAGAGGGCAGGGGAGGAGGGAGAGAGGGAGGGAAGGAGGGAAAGAAGGAAGGTCCGCTCACAGGTGCTCTACCACTGTAAGCATGGGCAGCCCAAAGTAGGGGGCTGGAGTGCAGACCCTGGGCTGGGCACAAACACCTGGTTCTTAATCTAGGTTAAGAGTCTCCCAACATTTCTGAAAGTACCAACCCCTAGTGAAAACTTTTTCTGAAGGCAGCTGCAGTATGTGTTTGTTTGTTTATTGACACGTCCTGCGTTCTAAACTATAACTATTAAAAATAAGGGTAGAACATACACTAAAATGATACAATTAAGCTTTTGCACAGCAAAGGAAACCATAAACAAAATGAAAAGACAACCTACAAGCTAAAAAAAAACAAACAAAAAAGACAACCTACAAAATGGGGGAAAATATTTGCAAATGATGCAACCATCAAGGGCTTAATTTCTGAAGTATACAAACAGCTCATACAACTCAACAATGACAACAAAACAACCCACTCAAAAAATGGGCAGAAGACCTAAACAAACATTTCTCCGAAGAAGACATACAGATGGCCAATAGGCACATGAAAAGATGTTCAATATCACTAATTATTAGAGAAATGCAATTCAAAACTTCAGTGAGGTACCACCTCACATCGGTCAGAATGGACATCACTAAACCGTCTTATAAATAACAAATGCTGGAGAGGATGTGGAGAAAAGAGAACGCTCACACACTGTTGGTGGGAGCCACTATGGAGAATGGTATGGAGGCTCCTCAGAAAACTAAAAATAGAATTACCATACGATCCAGCAATCCCACTCCTGTGCATATATCCAGACGAAACTATAATTTGAAAAGATAATGCAGCCCTATGTTCATAACAGCACTATTCATAATAGCCAATACATGGAAACAACATAAATGTCCATCAACAACTGAATGGATAAAGAAGATGTGGTACCTTGAGGACACGGTGAGGGGGAAGGGTAAGCTGGGACGAAGTGAGAGAGAGGCATGGACATATATACACTACCAAACGTAAAATAGATAGCTAGTGGGAAGCAGCCGCATAGCACAGGGAGATCAGCTCGGTGCTTTGTGACCACCTAGAGGGGTGGGATAGGGAGGGTGGGAGGGAGACGCAAGAGGGAGTGGATATGGGGATATATGTATACATATAGCTGATTCACTTTGTTATACAGCAGAAACTAACACACCATTGTGAAGCAATTATACTCCAATAAAGATGTTAAAAAAAAAATACCTATGAGTAGGAGTTCTAATATATTCTCTGCATCCTGGCCTAAGCCTTGGGGCTGATCACTTAGAGTACGTAGACCCCCTGGACATACACAGTGATGTGCCGGAGGCACTGGAAGCCACCATAGACGTGACACATCTTCAGAGAGCATCCATTCCACTCAGGTGCGAGTAACTCAAAATACAGATGTGAACCCAGCTATGTTATAGAATAGGATGTACAATCCACGTGAATTTTTAAAGTCAAAGAGGAGGCTTGGGAGATAGTTATGTTGCTGTGGGAAACCCTGGGATCTGGGTCAGATCACCAAGGTTCTGGCTTTTTCTGAGGCTGGGGGCACTTGGCGAAAACGTTTCCAAAGCAGTGTTCCCAGTGGGAGCAATTAGGCCCAAGGATGAGATGGTGCTGGGGGTTAGGGTGTCAACATATGAATTTTGGGAGAGGAAACAATTCAGCTGATAACATAACTATTTTCTCAGCTTGGTTAAAATGAAGCAATAGGAGAAAAGAGAACCAACCAGCTCACTGTGTGAAATGTCATAAAGGCTTCACTGGGGCCTGATGTGAATGAGAGAAGACTGGCCCAACTTGGCCACTTTTGGGCAGGACCTAGGGGTGACCAGCCTCTACTAAGGGCCTTCTCTATAGCAGGATACTGATATGGCCTGAATGTTTGTGTCCCTCCAGATTCACTTGTCAAAATCCTAACCCACAGTGTGATGGTATTAAGAGGTGGGGCCTTTGGAAGGTGATTAGGTCATGAGGGTAGAGCCCTCGTGATGGGATTAGTGTCCTTATAAGAAGAGACTAGAGAACTTTCTCTCTCTCTCTGCTCTCTAGCATGTGAGGACATGAGAAGAAAGCCATCTGCAAACCAGGAAGAGGGCTCTCACCCAAACAGAAAAGAAACAACCAGCACATTGATCTTGGACTTTCTAGCTTCTATAACTGTTAAAAATGTTTGTGATTTAAGCCACCCAGTCTGTGGTCATTTGTTAACAGCAGACAAGCTAAGGCAGACTGTGAGAATTCTAGGGGTGTGATGACCCAGCCACACATGTGCAAAGGAAAAACCTCCTTGATCACAGTTTTGGCCCCATTGCCCAGTGAGTAGAGCCGTCTGAAGGCAGCAGCTGTGCAGGGCCTGCAGGGCAGGTTTTCCAGGGGGCAACTTCCCCAAGAACGTGCCCCCAAATTCTTGCTGCCCCACTGACCCCAGGGCAAGTCCCCTTCCTCAAGATGTGGTATTGCTTGGACGCCGTGCAGTCCAGTTTTGAGGTCTCTGTCACTGTGGTGGCCCGAGTCTCTGAGGGTCGATGGCGAGGAATCGCTTGCTGATCCGGCAGTGGAGGTTTCCCTGGGTGCTGACACCAGCAGCCATTTGTAGTGCTGGTAGCAGCTCTGCACAGCCCTAATCTGGTTTATGCAAACCCTGTCGTTTTGCAGCCCACAAGGAAGGCTGGGAGGAGGGATTTGCTTTGATCTATTATCGAAGTAGATTTTGCACCTATGTGAGAATGGCTAATGCTAAAAATATTGCTGTTTGGGAGAAACATGAGCCCATCTATGCCCTAAATTCAGATATTTTAAATGATATTGTGGCATCCTGGAACACTCAGCATTAAACAAACAAACGTGAAACTCCCTGTTTCATTCTTCAAATGAAGACCAAATGAGGGGAGAGCAAAGCACCCAAGGGCTTGTGCAAGTTTCCTGCCCCTTTCTCTGTGCGGAGTCCTCCACGACCCTGTGCTCCAGCGTGGCCGGAGCTGCCAGAAAGCACGGCAGTGCTGTCCTGCTCAAGGTCCCGCCACAAGGCTCTGCACACGAGGGCTGGGGTTTGCAAACTTGGCTTCAGAAACAAGTTTCTTCCACATTCTGCTCCAGCCCACAGGACTGGGATTCGAGTCAGGAGTCAGGGTCTGAATCGAAGCACTGCCTCCTACAGCTGTAAGGGATTAGCTGGGGTGACCTTTTAACCTCTGAGTCTGGATTTCTCTGTTGGTAGGGTGGGAATCACAGTATTTGACCTTACCCCTCGTGGGGCTTTTGTGAGAATCACATGAAGTGGTGCAGGTGAAATTACCTATAAAGCATCATATACCTTTCGGGGGACATTTTGGGGGTTTTGTCACCCAGCATCTTTTACCTCTCCTGCTAGTAACAGTATAATGGTTATGCTACAACCTAATTTCCTCTGGACAACCAACCTCATCCCACTGTTAGTCCCCAGGCTGCAGATGGACTTGACCCTTCCCCCAGTCCCAGAAGCTAGGGGTGTGGCTCAAGGCGTGGCTGAGGAAAGCCTTGTGCCCTCTAGCCTCCTCCTGCGGTGTACTGGCCCTCATAATCCTTTCCAGTGCCCTCCAGTGTGCTGTCCTGTGTTGCAGAAGCTGTACAGCTAAAAACTACCTTTTCTCGTCTCTTCTAGAGGCAAAGATCTGAACTCAAATTATAATCCAAAATTTTCCACTGAAACTAGATTTGGAAGGCAGAATTGCAGAAGAGATGGTGTCCCTATGACTTTCACGTTTTCTGCAGGCATACATGCTCACAGAGACACTCTTTCCTGCAGCAGTGGTCCAGCACCTGGTCAGTCGTGTCTTGAGTTTGAGAAGCAGGTTGGTGGTAGTGGCAGTGATGCCATCAGCCTCCTGGTCTCCCGATCCCTGATTCACAAATATGACAGGTGGTCTTGAACTCACCTGTTCTCATGGTGGCCTCTGGATCCCCCCATCTCTCCTGAGAAGGTCAGTTCTGCTGTATTCTGAGAGTCACTTCTAAAGATTCAACCTAGAACATCTCTTCAGACGATCCAACAATTTTGTGAGCTCCTGGTACTAAAGTTAAATCCCTCTCTGCTCTATATATCTAGAGTGGCTTCTGTATTCTACCTGTGAATACCCGTACCTGGTACAGATGAGACGGGTACTTCAGACCCCATTTAGACCAAGGAGAAGATCAGATCACAGAATTTCATTCAAACAGTTGAGAAATACAGGTTAACTTTCTGATGGACTTGGAGGCTTCAAGGCCAGAGCAGCTGGCCGCAATCTCGCCTCCACAAGAAGTCTGAGAAAAACACCAGCGTGAGGGGACAAATCCAAGAGATGAGACAATCCTCATCATGACACCATTTGAGCAGCTGAATCAAGGCAACTACTTGTTCTTGTGCCAGACCTATCCTTGGGCTTTCAAGTTACAGGAGCCAACAAATTTCTCCTTCTGTCTAGGACAGTTGGGGTTGGGCTAGTCTGTCATTTGACCAAAACATAACTCATCAGGCATAATGACGATCACAGGAGAGAAACCGCGGAGCAGCAGTGGTCAGAAGGATATAGATCACACGTTCTCAACGAGGGGTCAGCTGCAGCATCACCTGGGAGCATTTTACAAGATACAAAGGGACAGGTCTGGGCCTGGGCCTTCCAGACCCCAGGAGAGGATTTGTCAGGTGAGGTGGTCCCGTGCACCCTCGGAGAACTTGGCTGTTGTGGCTCAAACCACAGGATCCACGGCTGTGGATTAAAAAACACCCTTAGCATTAAATCACTCGGGAATGTAACCACCAGATGAGAATCCTATCAAGTGAAACATTGCAGCCCGGCTTGTATGAGCCAAAGCAGCTGGGCCATTTTTTAAAAATTGTAATAAATAAGTGAATACATAATCAATCCTTTGAGTGCCAGATCTCTGTTCTGTGTGCTCCCAGAGCTGTGCTTTTTCATCTTGATTCTATGCCCCTGAAAAGAAAACCAGTGTAGGGGAAAATGTTGACAGACTGTTGTCTGTGACGTCAACCAACAGAAAAAGCCAAACGATTGATGCTCGTTCCAGAAAGTGTTTCTACTGTGGGTTTTGGGAGGTGCAAATTTAAATAACCCTTCCTTTTCTGGAATAAATATTAACTATTTGATACCAAAAGCCACCTGAGGAAAGAAAGCAAATGTTTTGATGCCTGCAATATGTATAAGACATGACAGTGTTGGAAACAGCCCTATGGAGTGAACAACCTCACAACTAAATACCGATCAAGCATTTCTGAAGTGCCTGGACAGGGCTTGGGTGGCCAAAGATAGACCAGACATGCTCTCTTGGGTCAAGAAATTTACCATCTCCAGAGAAACAGGCTTGGTGAAAGAGCATAATCATTTAATAGAGGATTTTATCTTTGGAATCAAACAAAAATTACTTAAAGGCAAATCTGAAGAATAAGCTGGGTGATCAAACCAGCTGACTCTAAAGTATGACTCACAGGATGGTTCTGAAATCAGCTCCCAAAAATAATTTCTGCAAATATCGTGAGCCTCTTGGGATGTGCGTGTAACCTCCTGAGGTACCACTTTATTTTTATTTTTTTATTGTGCTACAGTTGATGTACTATATTATATAAGTTTCAGGTGTATAACATAGCGATTCATGATTTTGAAAGGTTATACTCTATTTATAGTTATTATAAAACATCGGCTCTATTCCTTGTGCTATACAGTATATCCTTGTAGCTTATTTATTTTATACATAATAGTTTGTGCCTCTTAATCCCCTACCCCTATCTCACTCCTCCTCACTCCTCTCTCCCCACTGGTGACCTCTAGTTTGTTCTCTAGATCTGTGAGTCTGTTTCTTTTTTGTTATATTCTCTAGTTTGTTGTATTTTTTAGATTCCACATATAAGTGATATCATACAATATTTGTCTTTATCTGAGTTATTTTACTGAGCATAATACCCTCCAAATCCATCCCTGTTGTTGTCTGAGGTACCATTTTAAAGGGGCAAATTCATTCAATGTATAAATTCCAGTTTGGTTTTTTTTTTTTTTTTGGTTTTGTTTCCAGGAACTCATATAGGCAAAAACGATCATGTAATTAAATGCTTAGTTGATGGAAATTTTCTCTAAACCGAATTTCTCCAAGCCTTCCCTGGATGTGAATGTTTATTAGGGCACATAAACATTAACAGTAAATTATCCTGGCCCATTGCCTCTGACCAGGCATCCCCTTTAAGTCTCCCTCTGGCTACTGCTGGAGTCTTGTCTGTGTGAAAGAGCAATCTGGTCTCTCTCTCTGGCCCCTCACTGCTGACTGCTGCCCATGAAGCTGCTCATGACCCTTTTGGCCTGACCTCTGGGAGCACTGCCTTCCTTTTGAGCCTCTATATTCCCCACAGACCTGGGCAACCCTGTGTTGTATTTCATCCTCTGGATCTGGTTCTCCAAAGTCCCTGCTGCAAGCAGCTCACTGACAGTCTGCAGCTCCCTTCTCATCCCATCCCCTCCTCCACAGGGCAGGGGGACAGATGCCGCAATACCCAGCTCCATCCTGCCTCCCCTCCAGGCTCTGAATCGAAGTCCACATCAACTCCTCTCTTTATGCCAACAGATCCCTGAGCTGTCTGCTAGCTCATGAGTCCATTGGACGATGACTCCCCAACAGGCTCAGCTACATCTAAAATCAAGATGAGGCGAGGGCCGCGAGAAGCTAGATTCCCCTCTATCACCTCTCTTGATTTCTGACAGAGCTGACTTTGGGCCAAAGCTTACATTTAATTAACAGAATGGGGTATGGGCAGGCGGCCACTGCTCTCAATTAAGAGGCTGAGAACCGTGTCTGCAAGTGACTGTACGATCAAGACACACCGCATAGACTCCAGGGGCAGGGATGGTGGTCAACGACATGGCAAGGCCGGTGGACATGATGGTGCCACGGATGCTGTTTACCACGGTTTCTTTTAGGGACTCCTATTGTGGGGGATGCTCACATCCTGCTCTATAAAGCCTGTAATGTTTTAATTCTTTTACAGAAAAGAAAAAGGCTTTACCTCATACGGTTATGGGGAAAATTAAAAGGAATTCCAGATGTGAGGCGTTAAACTCTCACATCTCTTCCTCACCACCCAGCCGCCTTCTCCCAGCAACTTTGTAGAGCTGTACGCTTTATCTGAATATTTGAAGAAAATGATATATTTCTATTAAAACCAGCATGAATATATTATGGAGTCAGACAGAAAAATTCATGAATTTTTAAGATAGAACAGGAGACTTGAAAGAAATTTCATCTCTGCTGCTCCAGGGCATGCGTTACTCTTGTTAGGGATACTTCAGCAGAAAAGTTGCAGAAGTTCTGACGTGGGTCCCCGGAAGGCACCGAAAGCTTCCTTGCTGATGACTGACAGGGTTGGCTTGTGTGTTAGAGAAACCTCTCTGAAGGCAGCATGGTGAGGTGGGAGAAATGGAGGCGAGGTTCCTGAGCTTGGCCCTGGGTAGTAATTGTACACGTTGGCTCCTGGATCCAGAGCCTCCTGGGTGCTAGGGAATCCACGTGCGTTTCTCTGCAGGTCCACGACAAGCCCATGTTACCAGAGGAGAGTGAGCCTCAGGGAGCTAAAGAGCTCTCAGCCACATGGCCTGCTGAATCTCACCACCCTGCCCCTTCTGACAAACCGTCCCCATGCTTGCACCTTCTGGCCTTCCCCAGCTCCAACATGACAGGCTCCCAGGGGCCCTGTGGCCTGGTCACCTGAAAGAGGCCATGCTGCCTGAGGCGCCCGGCAGTGTCCAGGGACCCGGCCTTGGGCTCTCTTGGCACTCGCCTGCCCCGACCCGAGCCCGCACTCCCAATGCACCCCATCGGTGACCCACCCCTGACAGCACAGCGTCAACCACTCCACGTCTGACTCCAGAGACAGCGACCTCATGGTGTTTCCAGAGGGACACACGGCAATGAGTTTCTAGTGGTCGTGGCTGACCCTGAAGAGAAGGGGGTGTTCTCAAACCCAGAGTGGAGATGAGGCTCACGGGACCCTGAAAAGCCTGGCCCGACAGCCTTGTGTGGCGGGGGAAGGGTGTGACCCCGGGTCACATTTCCTTTCAGGAAGCTGAGCTGCTCCAGAGGCCTCAGAGAGAGAGACCAGTGGTTCCCCACACAGCCCTTCAGCTGCCCCCGCCTTGGGCATCGTAGCTGTGGCTTCTCCCGCCAGATGTCTGCCTGCAGCCCAGGAGCGAGCACTGATGTGGGGACTTGAAACACCCCTACTTATCGCCGAGGAAGCAGGAGGAGGACGAGGACCCTCTCCCCACGCAGGTTGTGGGTGAACAGGAAATGGCTCCAGCCTTTCTTCCTCTCCGCCTTTGCTTTCTGTTTCAAGTCTGTGGTGTGTACCTTTGAGTCACACCAAACATTTTAGAACAAACAGTGGGAAACAAGTCTGCTTACGAGGGGAAGGTCCTGAATTCTAATAAACCATTTTCTCTCCGTAAGGCAATAGCATTGCTTCCAGGTTCCAGACTGGATTCGGATCCATCTACTTCTGTTTCTTTCCATGCTCTGTCCCCTCGAGCGGGAACTTGGTAGATGTGAAGCTCCGTGGATGCTTAAGAGGCCAAATAGGGTCTCGAGGGGTCAGCGGGGCCACACTTTTGGAGGCCTCAGCGACGGCTACACCGGCAGGCAGCCAACCAGTGTTCATTGCCTAATTGTTGATTATGTGCCAGGCATTGTGATAGGTGCTTGGGATGGAGCGTGAAGCAACGTGGACAAAATCTCTACCCTCCTTAAGCTTAAATCTAATTGGCGGGCTTCCCTGGTGG
>NW_020837946.1:81039481-81117238 GCF_003676395.1 Aethalodelphis obliquidens | reverse complement strand
TTCCCAGACCGGGGCACGAACCCGTGTCTGGGAAGATCCCACATGCCGCGGAGCGGCTGGGCCCATGAGCCATGGCCGCTGAGCCTGCGCGTCCGGAGCCTGTGCTCCGCAGCCGGAGAGGCCACAACAGTGAGAGGCCCGAGTACCGCAAAAAAAAAAAAAAAAAAAAAAAAAAAATCTAATTGGCAAGAAAGATATTAAGTAAAATTTTCCTGTAACTCTGGCAGCGTAATAACTGTGCTGCTTATTACGAAGGAGAAGGACATGGTACTGCAGGCACAGGTAAAGAGGATGGAACTTGGCTGGGGGTGGGAGATAGAGTAAGAAACCTTCTCCCCAAGGAAGTAACAATGAAGATAAGATTGCAAGGAGTGGGCTATGCCCAAATGAGGGGGTGGGGGGATGGAGAGCAAACAGCTCCAAACTGAGGGATCAGATTATGGGGAAAGCCCTGAGGTGAGAGAATGGGTGTGTATAAGGAATTCAAGATGTCCAGGATACTAGAGCAGAGGGGGCAAGGGAGGTACGGAGGGAGGTCGGCAGAAGCAGGGAGGATGTGGTTGGTAGTGGGAAGAAATTCACAGCTTCTGGGCAAGGAAAAGGCACTGGCAGATTTGCATTTTTTGTTCCTTTGTTTGGTTTTGTTTTGGTCACACCCTGTGACTTGTGAGATCTTAGTTCCCTGACCAAGAATTGAACCTGCACCCTCAGCAGTGAAAGAGCGGAGTCCTAACCACTGGACCACCAGGGATTTCCCAGATTTGCATTTTTTAAAAAATTTATTTATTTTATTTTATTTTTTGGCTGCATTGGGTCTTCGTTGTTGTGCACGGGCTTTCTCTAGTTGCGGCGAGCGGGGGCTACTCTTTGTTGCGGTGCTTGGGCTTCTCACTGCAGTGACTTCTCTTGTTGCGGAGCACTGGCTCTAGGCGCCCGGGCTTCCGTAGTTGTGGCTCGCGGGCTCTAGAGCGCAGGCTCAGTAGTTGTGACGCACAGGCTTTGTTGCTCTGTAACATGTGGGATCTTCCTGGATGAGGGCTCAAACCCCTGTCCCCTGCATTGGCAGGCAGATTCTTAGCCACTGTGCCACCAGGGAAGCCCCCAGATTTGCATTTTTAAAGGAGCACTCAGGCTGCTGTGGAAAGAATGGAGTTGGAAAGGGTGGAAATTGATTCAAAGAATCCGTTGGGCTATTGAAATCGTCTGGGTGAGAGACAGTGATGATTTGCAAAAGGGTGGTGGCAGAGAAACTAGAAAAGGGAGGATGAATCAACGAAAGGCTGAGGAGTAATTGGGTGAAAAGTTGGGGCTCGGCTGCATGCGTTGGGTGTGGGCGAGAGGAGAGTCCTGGATGACCCCTACTCTGAGGATTTCCGCAGTTCAGTATTCATTGCCTCCTGAAATGTTCAGCACCAGCTCCCATAAAAGCAGAGATGCTCCATTCAAGGGTGCCATCTTGGATTTCAAGTCCACTTAAGAAGGATGAGAAGTGTGGGACACGTGGATGGGGGAGAAGCCCAGCAATTCCCTCTCTAATGTGTGGGGAAAGCCAGAGCCTTCTGAAGGCTGCAGACCCTACCCGGCCACCTGTTCCTGTGAATGGCCTTTCTCAACACCCCTTAATTATAAAAATGCATTAGCATAATTTCCGTGATGAATATCTTGCCATGGAATGGGTGCCATTGTATTCCAAAGACGATCCACAGCAGCAAGGGCTGGGCACAACTTTCCTGCTGGTAGCACGTGGTCTTGTGTCTGGGGCTTCATGTTAGTGGCGTTCAAAGCAGGATGGTCTGACATTAGGAAGAATTGTCTCTCTAGGCTCAAAATAGTGCAGGGCATTCCAATGCCTCCTCCTTCTGATAGACCTACTCCTACCACTGCCCTTCCTTTTTCTCCAACACAGTCTGCTTCCTGCCTCCAAACAGTGGTGGTCACTGGGGGACAGAGGGCTCCCTCCCTTTAGCATAGCCCTCATTTCACAGTAGTCAGGGCGAGTGTTCACCGAGCACTGCATCTGTTAGGATACTCTTGGTTATATATGTTCTTGGCTGAAAAAATCACATTTGCACAAACAACAAGAAAAGCTATTATATCATGTGATTGGGAGTCCAGAGGGAGAGGGTGGACTTCAGGGTTGTTTGATCCAGAAGCTCAGTACTCATAGCAAGGATTCAGGTCCATGTCTCTGCTCTGCTGTTCAGCACGTCAGCTTCATCCTGAGCTTACTTTCCTCTAGGATGTAGCATGGCTGCTGATGGCATTTGGGACCACCTCCTTCCTTCTGGCAGGAGAGAAGTGCTGCTTCCAGCAGCCCCCCAGGAGAGTACAGAGGAACCTTCTCAGAAGCCCCAGCAAAGCTCTCCTGCATCCCGTGTCCTTCCAGAACCAATGATTAGTGAGAAGGTTGGGCTCGCTCTGATTGGCTGAGACAAATAGGACTGGAGGTGGAGATGGGGTCACCTTGCCTTGATCACAGGGGCTGTTTGCGGAAGAGTGGACACCTGGATGGAATCAGGGATTCTTTCAGGAAAGAGCCAGGGAGTAAGAGTTGTTGGGTAAGCAACTATCAGGCTCTGACTGGGATGGGTACTTCAGGGGCTGCAGGAAAAGAATTGTGATTTTTAAAAACATTTTATTATGGAAAGTTTCAACCGTATAAAAAGTAGACAAAACACTGTAACAAATTCCCATGTATGTATTGCCAAGCCTTAACAATGATCAACTCAAGGCCCTTTTCACCTGTTTTCCTGCCTGCTTTCTTTTCCAATTCATTATGAAGCAAATCTTGAACATCATATTTCTTCATCCAAAAGTATTTAAGCATGTATCTTTAAAAGACAAAGGCACTTTTTAAAACGAAACCACGTCATCATTATCTCATTATCTCATCACTATCTCATTATTAAGTAACAGTAATTCTTTAACATCATCAAATTATCCAGTCAGGGTTCAAATTTCCAATTGTCTCATATGTGACCAAACTTTTTTTTGCAGGACTTCCCTGGTGGTGCAGTGGTTAAGAATCCGCCTGCCAACGCTGGGAGCACAGGTTGGAGCCCTGGTCCGGGAAGATCCCACATGCTGTAGAGCAACTAAGCCCGTGCGCCACAACTACTGAGCCTGCTCTCTAAAGCCTACGTGCCACTACTACTGAAGCCCGCGCGCCTAGAGCCCATGCTCCGCAACAAGAGAAGCCATTGCAACAAGAAGCCCATGCACCGCAGCGAAGAGTAGCCCCCGCAACTAGAGAAAGCTGGCGTGCAGCAACGAAGACCCAACGCAGCCATTAATTAATTAATTAATTTTAAAAACTTTTTTTGCAGTTTGTTCAAAGGTAAATCCTTAGAGATCAGTCTCATCCCACCTTTTGTCTTACAAGATAAAGACAGAGATCTGGAGAGATTAAATCATTTACCCCAGGGCCCTCAGGTTTTATTTGATTGATAATTCTATCCTGCCTCTTTTCATGATGTGTTTGAGGCAGGTGATTACATAGTGCAAGACCTATAATTCATTCATTCACTTAGCAAATATTAGTTGACATCAGCTATGTGTAAGGCACTTAATGAGGCCATTGCAGTCAACAGCACTTGGGTCTATAATCAGAGAAACTGAGCATTGACTCTAGGGCTTCTGCCTATGACATTAGGCAAGTCTCCCCATCCATCTGCCATGGTGCCTGAAGTCCCCAGGAGAGGCAGCTTTTGGATTAGAGTTGTCCTGGGGACCCTCATGAATATACATACATATTATTCTAGCAGACAGTTGTTCTTGTGGGCTGCCCACGTTGAACACTTCCTATTTGGGAGGAATTCTAAAATAAGAGGAATCCTAAAATAGGAAAACAGGCTCCACTTTCTACTATAGAAACCAAAATTTATGGATGGTCTTTTCCCCACCTCCAGACAGCTGGAGAGAGACACGGGACCTGGTGCTCCAATCCATTGCTGCAGCACTTGACCGTCGATCCTGGAGAAGTGGCCCAGGCCAGCTGGAGATTATCCACAGGTGCCGTGATCACATCGAGTCCAAAGGAATGGTGCCAAGCGGCCAGAGTCACCAGGGGCAGGAACCAAGAAGATGGTTCCCAAGAGGCACCTCTGCTTGGTCTTGTTTCCCACTGAAGCCCGGTTCGTGCCCTCTGCCCACACTGTGAACGACGCCTAGCCGTTCAAGTAAGTGACTTTTCTGCTTAGGTGTCTAGAGTCACTTCCTTCTCTGGGCAACCGAAACCTCTAACTCAATTGAGAATAATCATCTATTAACAACTTAGTTCTTTTATGTTGTTCTGACTTGCCAGCTATTAGGAAACAAAATGAAACACAGGGTAGAGACATTTTGATGGACACTGCCAGGGACATGAGAGGTTCAGAACTCACTTCTATCTAGAAGTCAAGAGTGTTAGCCCAGGATGCTGGGTGACTAGAGGTTGTAGAGAAACCATCACCTCCTTTCCAAATCTGCTGAGGGATGACCCTGAAAAATACGTGTTTCACAACGATCTGTGCTAATTACAGCACTGTGTCTGGGAGGAGGCGATACATGATTCCCTAGAACCCCAGATGGAGACATCTGCTCCACCAACCCCAGCTGTTTCATTCTTGGCTGGAACTATGGCCGAAGCGCTCGGAGCAGAGATGGGCAGGATGGCACTGAGGAGTCTAGCTGCTGTGAGTTCCTGTCTGCCTCGGAGGGAGCTGGGAGGACCTGGGCTGTGCCTGCTCCCCACTGTGGGGTGGGGTGGGCAGTGCCTGGCTAGGCCCTGGGCTCAGCTCCCCCAGGAAGCAGCTCTGCTCCTCCAGGCAGTTCTGCCAACCCCCGAGCTGTGGTATCTGTCAGCCTGGTCTCCGGTCCACAGCTCAGGGGACCTGGCTCAAAATGCCACAGCCCTGGGCTCCTCCCATGTGCTCTTCCACGTTTTAAACCAACATGAAGCAAGACCATCAGCCTGCTGGTCAGAACACCCACTGCCTTTCTAGCCTCACGCAGGAAGTTGCTTCATGAACTTGCAGAGATGAGATTTCCTAGACTGAGTCTGTAGTTTCCTGTCCTTCAGAGCGTGCCTTCCACCCTCCTTTCCCATGCATCTCACCACCCGTGTATCTTCCTGGGCTCAGACACCCACTTTCCGTCTCCACCACCTCAATCCTTATTCTTGCCTTACTTTCTCTTCCCTTCCCTTTCCTCTGCAAGACTTATTTTCTTCCAAACCCATACTCTTGTGCCCAGTATTGTTTGTTGCTTTCCGAAAATATTTCCACTTCAAGAGCAGTTTATGACCATCCCTGGCTCTCTCTCATGCTGGACTATACTGAGGCCCTCACCCCATTTCTTCCCAGTCTGATACTGTTATAGTTGAATTGTGTCCCCCTGAAAAAAGATATGTTGAAGTCTTAATCCATCCACAGTACCTCAAAACGGATGTTATTTGGAAATAGGGTCATTGCGGATGTAATTAGTTAAGATGAGGTTGTAGTGAAGTAGGATGGGCCCCTACTTATAACGACCCAATCCAATCTGACTAGTGTCCTTATAAGACAACCATGTGAAGACACAGAGACACAGGGAGAATGCCATGTGACAGCAAAGGCAGGTATTGGAGTGATGTGGGTATAAGCCAAGTAACACCAAGGGTTGCCAGCAATCGCCTGAAATTAGGAAGGGGCGAGGAATTGTTCTCCTACAGTTTTCAGAAGGAGCCTGGTCCTGCTGACGCCTTGATTTTGGACTTCTGGGTTCCAGAACTGTGAGACAATATGTATCTGTCGTTCTAAGGCATCCCGTTTGTGGCACTCTGTTGTGCTAGCCCTGGGAAACTAACACAAACGCCATCAGGAAGATCCCAGGAACTTCCTTCTAGAGCCTCTTCCGCTACCAACCCTGAGCTTTACCAGGCTCCCAGTTCTTACCTGAAAATCTGCTCGGAGCAAATAAGAGTGACGTTTCCATAAGTGAAAGAGCTCGCTAGAGGTTTGGATTCTGTGACCCGTAATATCCGAGGGGGTTGGTTGACCCTCACTGCCCAGCTATGCTTCCCCGCCCTACTCCAGCTGCTTTTCTCCTCAGCCTTCAATCACTGCCTAGCATCCTCGATAAGGCTGTTATGCAATATGTGCATCGTTTGCTGCCTGCCTTCCCCCTGCCAGCGTGTAGGCTCCGTGAGGGCAGGGGTCTGATTTGTTCACTGGCACAAAGTAGGCATTCAGTAAACCTTTGTTGAATAGACAAATAACTGAGCGAGGACCTTTCCACCTCTGACCACATGGAAGGGCTACAACTCCTCTGCAGGAGATGGGGCGGGGGTGGAGTGGGGGAAGGTGGCAGGGCTAGGAACAGCGAATACCGTGTTCGGGTGACTGGGAATGAAAAGGTCATTTTTCACCTGTCTGAGGAATTCAAGAGAGAGATACAGCAAATGTAGGGCCTACCTCGGATCTTTTCCATCTTGCTATCTCAAGTTCCCTACTGCTCGAGGGACTTAACAACCTCTGACTCTCAGTGTGATCCCACCTGGAGTGACAGAGGCCACCCAGGTGGTTGCCATCCAGCACTCCAGCCTGGGGTTCCCAAGGGCCACCTTGGCGGGCACAACCGAAAGTTCTGATGGCTCCACAATGGAACAGGGAGGCTGTGCAAGAACCTGGCAGAGCCATGAAGCCCACAAGCTGCATGTTTGGAGGCTGGAGTGTTCTCCCTCAAGTTCTGGACCTGACGCTGCACGTGCAATTCAGCCCCTACTCTTTCGAGGTACTGTGCCAGATGTGGTGGTAAGGGGGGTGATGGAGGACATCAAGATAAATAAACTTGAGCTGAAATTATACAAATGAACTTATTTACAAAACAGAAACAGACTCACAGATTTAGAGAACAGAATTTATGGTTACTGAAGGCTGGGGGAGGGGGGGGGGGGGGAGGAAGGGTGGAGGGAAGAGATAGTGAGGGAGTTTGGGATTGACATGTACACACTGCTGTATTTAAAACTAATAACCAACAAGGACTTTCTTTTTTTTTTTTTTTGCGGTACACGGGCCTCTCACTGTTGCGGCCTCTCCCGTTGTGGAGCACAGGTTCCGGACGCGCAGGCTCAGCGGCCATGGCTCACGGGCCCAGCCGCTCCGCGGCATGTGGGATCTTCCCGGACCGGGTCACGAACCCGTGTCCTCTGCATCGGCAGGCAGACTCTCAACCACTGCGCCACCAGGGAAGCCCAACAAGGACTTTCTGTATAGCACAGGGAGCTCTGCTCCCTGTTATGTGGCAGCCTGGATGGGAGGGGAGTTTGGGGGAGAGAATAGATGCATGTTTATGTATTGCTGAGTTTCTTTGCTGTGCACCTGAAACTATCACAGCACTGTTAATCAGCTATACTCCAATATGAAATAACAAGGTTTCTTAAAATAAATAAATAAAAAATAAACCAGAGCCTGCACTCTGAAGACGGTGAAGGCCTGTCTGGTTGGGAAGCTAAGACTTGTCCATAGAAACACATTAACAACTCCAAGGCAGAAATAGGTACCATAGAATCAGGCAGCTTGGGAGGGCTATTGGAGTTCAGATCAGGAAGACGTCAGTATGGGTGAAGGGAGAGAAGGATTGTTGGATGTCATGGGACCTAGAGCCAGGCCTTGAAGGAAGAGGAGGAGTGGAAAGGCATCTCACAGGGCTGCAGTGTGAGCAGAATTGTGAGCTGGGGCTTGAGCATGAGTTTAAAAGACAGTCAGCCCCTGAGCAGAGAGCGTATGAGCCAGCTGATAATTCCAGGCAGACAGCGCCAGGGGGACGTCAACAAACAGGTCCTGATGTCCAGAGAGATGCAGAAGGGGTGGGTTCTGAGTTAAAGAGGGAAACACCAGCCTTTTAGCTACTGGGATAAATAACATCCTGATAGTTTAGTAATGGGTGCTTCAAATAAAATACAGTGACAGAGGTAATATAGTATCAGTCAAGTTATCATTAAAAATACCAGAAGGCAGTCACTGGCAGCGTTGGACCAGAAATACGATTCCCTTGAGGAGCTGACGTCACCCACTGCTGGCCTCTTGTTCTCAGGCTGGTTTGTGCTTGTTTATTCTCTGGAGTCTGCAGGGTGAGATGGGCTATTTAGGTAGTAGCTCAAGGGGGACTCCTCTGAGAGCTCACCTGAGCACACCTTCCCCAGTGGCCTTTTGGGAAATGGGCAGTGTAAGTTTAATGAAGGGGGTGTGATGGGAGAAGAAAATCAGCAGTGAGGAAATGATCTTGTGACAGTTCATGTGGAGCCAATTTCCAAGAAGAGATGAACGTGTGCCACCACGGTGGACAGGATAGAATAAATGGATACAAGTCTTAAAAGCTGTTAAATCAACCATCTTCACAGTAGGCAATTTCTTTCCTTTAAAATGACACTTATAGGCAAATTGATAACATACTGGCAAAGTTAATTGACGTTTTAGATGTCACCCCAAGGCAAAAAATGAGAGAAAATACATTGCTGGCTTGAGCTTCTTCCACTGAAGTTTGTCAAGATGGCATTCCTCTTGGCAAATGCAGTGCCTTCACTTTTCCAGACTCAACTCGTCCGTCTTCAATTTCAACTCAATTCGTTCAGCTGCTGTGTCTCTGGGTTCCTTTCGCCTCCCCCCGCCCCCCCAGGACAGGCTCCATCTAGACACTCATTTGATCGTTAGGTGTTGAATTGCTGCCACTTTTGCCACTTCCTGGCAGTCTCAGGGATCTCGTGTGTGAAAAAGTGGGCCAAATGTGTAGACCTCCTTTGTCACCCGTATCTCTCATGACTCTGCCAGTAGACAGAGGTGGAGCTTTTAGATGGGGAGTGGGGTGAGATTGCGGGGCTTATGTGCTAACCCCTGTCTGAAAGGTCTGCGCAGACTGCTTAGTGCAGTGCTCGGCACATAGTAGCAACCCATAAATACCTGCTAGCTTCCTGAAATGACCGGAAATAGTGGGGGAGCGACGGAATACAGCAGAGACATTTCATACACAGACGCAGACTTTCAAAATTCAGCGATAAATGGCGGGGCCAAGAAAGAGGGGCAGGGGGATTTTTAAATGGCCATTTAAGTCCTTTCAGTGCCTCTGCCCGTGAGTCCCGCACTGATGTGAGGGAGGCGAGGGAGATGGGGCTCTGCTCCGCCCTCAGGGTCTCCGCTTCTGCCGGCGCCTCCCGGCGTGAGCTCCCACTGCTAAGTATGATCCTCGAGTTTAAAGAAATATACTTTTTATACAATATAGTGCTTAGACGTAAGCCAGCCCCACATCGAGTGTTTGACCAAAGAAACACCAATTTATCCTTACTTGGCCAGAAGAAAAATGTGCTTTTCCCACTGGATGTTTTGAGAGATGGTGCGTTGGTTTCCAGTGTGGCACCAAAGTACCACCCCATGAGCAGTATCCAGAGGCCGATTTCAGAGACGTTAAAGAGAGATGTTGACCACGCGCAATTTTCATCGTGTGAGCGATCCGCAAGCCAGCTACGACACCACCGGGTGGAGGACGCTCTGATCAGCCCCGACTTAGCCTACTGTCCGCTGGGCCAGCCCCTCTCAGCCCCGTTCCCCCTCTTGTAGTGAGCTGTGCTTCTCCAAATCCATCTCCATTCTCTCTTCCATCTGAAGTAACTAGACAGAGAGGGGAGGAGGGGGCAACGGTGAGGAGGGGCGTGTTGGAGCTGAGTCAACGGGTCGGAAGGAACTAAGTCTTGTCCTGCTGATTCTTCCCAAGCCCTGCGTTTGGTCCTTTCCACCCGGCACAGGCTTAAAAATTCCAGACAAGAGAAGCAAGTCTCTGTGGAAGAAACCCCAGGCGTAGTTCTACCTTAGTGACAGCCTTGGAGAGCAGGCCAGAGGCCTACGGCAGGGATGCTGACAGGGCCACCGTGTCTCAGTTTGAGGGGCACCAGGGAACTGTCCTCATCTTTACCCCTTGGCAGGTTTCAATGGAAACTTCCACGGCAGTAGCAGCAGCAACAACAGGCACCTGGGTGTTGAGCCCAGCCTCCATCTTCCAATGGCAGCTGTCTTCAAATCCAGGTTCAAGTACACCTGAGATTCTACAGACTTTTCAAGGGGGTAAAAGTTCACAAATGATCTAAAGAGAATCCACTTCCAGAGTCTTAACTTCCAAGTATAGATTTCTAAAATTATTTCATAAAATTTCCCATGTTCCCCTCACCCATCGTACTCTTACATGTAGTTTGCTCTGGAGTGTTAAAACCTCCTTGAGCCAGAAAAGGGGGAGATTGACATATTGGTTTCTGGGGCGCTTCTTTAATGATTCATCAAAGCATCTTTGCCCCTTACGGCTTTCTGTCCTTCCCTGTCTTCTACGTATTTCTGTGGCCCCCATTGAGATGCTCTAAATTTAGAACAACTAAAGCAGGATAGGTTAGTGGTGCTAAATTTGTTACGTGATTTCTTCCAGATTCAGTCGGCATTATTCAGTAATTAAACCTATCTTATCAAACCATCTCATGAAATATTTATTCTAATTATAGTTCATTCTCATCTTATGAAATGTTTAATCTTTTATAACTCCTAACAAAGATAAACTTTCAAACTAAGGATGAAGCATTTAAACGTCAACTTTAATTTTTGCAAGGGGGTATGTATTTCTTTAAAGTTGTTTTAGGAAGTACATGTGTAAAGCTACAGGGAGACCATCGACCCAAGGATTCTCATGTTCCCCACACTCATCCCATTCATGTAAGCGCCTCCCATGTTCTAGAGCTGTGTTGTCCAAGATATAGCCACCAGCCACATGTGGTTATTTAGGACTTGAAATGTGGCTGGTATGATTAAGGACTTAAATTTTAACTTAGTTTAATTTTAACTGTAATAGCCACCTGTGGCTAATGGCTACTACATTGGACAGTGCAGAGGTATTTCTATCATCATAGAAAATTCTATTGGACAACAGTGGTCTAGAATGTCCTAGAAACTGACATGGCCTCTAGGGGTAAGTGTAGCTCCAGGCAAAGCTGCAACATGGTTAAAAATATTTAATTTTTTGAAAAGGTAATTCAAGCACATGATGCAAAATTATAAAAGATACAAAATGGCTTATAGGGCAAAGTTAGTCTCTTTCCTACTTCTATCCCCAGTTTCTCCCCTTACCAGTTCCTTGAGATTCCCTCCACAGACATTCCACTCAAATGCAAGTATAAGTGTGTGTATCTCTGTGACAGTTGAAAAACATAGCCACAAACATTCTTTGACGTTCCTCTCATTGAGAGATGAGGTTTATGCCCCCTCTCCTTGAGTCTGGATAAGCTTTTGACTACTTCAGCTGTTACAATTTGGTGGCATTGTGTTACTTTCCATCTAAAAGGTCCTAAAAGGCCAAACAGCTTCCACCTTGCTTGCTGGAACACTCACTCTTGGAGCCCTGAGCTGCGATGTCCAGCTATTCTATAACCACCATGCTGGAGAGACCACATTCAAGAACACGGGTCAGCACTTCCAGCTAAGTCATACTTTAGCCACAAAAGCCAAGGCACCGGACTCAAGTGTGATGAAGCCATCTTGATTCATTACCTGTGACTCATGAGAGGGGCTTTACAATTTGAAAAGGTTGGTAAAAACTTGGTACTAGCTACTTTTAAAACTAAGCAATGAAAAAATGAGGTAATTAGTAATCCCAAGAAAAATAAAGTTGACCCATAAGAGAATAGCATCCTATATGGTTCAGCTGTGAGTACTTAAGTCATGGTAATGCAAACACTGAACACTGATTTAGCCCAAAATGGTGATATGACTGACTACACTGGGAGGCTGGAAGGGGGGAAATGCGCATGAGGACGGGGAAGGAAAGCAATCGAAAGTGTCTAAAATTGAAGAAGCTAAAAATAGCTGTATTGTTTAGAAGTACAGATATAAATTACAGAAGAGACAGATGGGAGATACTAAAGCATGGGTATATGCCAGTGGGCATAATCCAATAGAGAGGGAGATGCTGATGGAGGGTGATTGAACAAATGAGGGGAGGCCACTCAGCACCAGTGGACTGACAGGCCTTTGACAGGGGACGGACACACTAACCAGAGAGAAGGGGAAGAGGCCAACAAATGTAGATGTGTAGATTTAAGGTGGAAAAGTGAGGGAGTTCACATCTGATAGTTTCTTTGCTCATGAAATTATGAGCAGAGTTCATCAGCTGGAGGAAGAAGCAGGAAGGGTTGTGGGAGCTTTAAAGATAGAAAAGGTATAGAAAACTTGCTTCAAAAAATATGAATGCTAGTTTACCAGAAAAACACAGTAAAATGGCCTAGCTGTTGTGAGTACCCCTTTGAGGTCTGTGATCATGAACTTAAAGTGAAAACAGTCTGCTGACATGGCTTTTCCATAGTAACATTAAAGTACTTGAGGGCAGGGCTTCCCTGGTGGCGCAGTGGTTAAGAGTCCGCCTGCCGCTGCAGGGGATACGGGTTCGTGCCCTGGTCGGGGAAGATCCCACATGCCGCGCAGTGGCTGGGCCCGTGAGCCATGGCCGCTGACCCTGTGCGTCCGGAGCCTGTGCTCCGCAACGGGAGAGGCCACAACAGTGAGAGGCGCGCGTATCGCAAAAAAAAAAAAAAAAATTACTTGAGGGCAGGTATGAAGAAATGGATGGTGTTTTGTAGGATGCTATAATAGAAGGGGAGGGAATTATTAGCATGAGGGTTTTTGAAGGGAGTATGTACAGTGATGGACCAGGAACCCTAAGCTGGACAAGAAGAGTGAACACAGGTGGTAGCTGATGGATAGTAAAAAGTGGTGGAGCCAATGGAAGGGCGATCCCAGCAGAGTTGAAGAATTGTTACAATGGACACTCGAACAAGTGCCTTGTAGGAGCAGAGGCTGTGGAAGACAGTGGGCATTTGAGCTTGCAGAGGCCTGACAGGCTCTGAAGGTGACAAGGTTCAGACTATGACCTTGAGGTCATTAGAGATGAGAAGGTTGAGGAAACTGAGAAGCCAGTGTGCTGGATGGAGCATTGGTGTGGTTAACTTCATTGTTGACAGGAGCCGTGCAGAGAGGAAGATGGAGAACAGGGGGCGTAGCCCTCAGTGAACGGGAACATGTGGTCTAGTCTTAGAGTCAGACAGCAGGACCCTCTAATGGGCAGGGGCTTTGTGAGAGGCAATAAGACTTACACTCTGGGAGCAACAATGGAGAAGCAGCAGGCACCAACACTACCTCCTGGCCTTGAAGTTTGTGGACTCTAAGAGATCAGACAGGCTCTGCCAGAAAGAACTGCAGGAATAGTGTCCTCAGGACCAGCCAGGCTCTAAGCAGGGCAAGGAGGGGCAGGGAGGCCGTTACAGGATGAGATCAGGGAGCTGGGGGGCAGGGTTGTCCAGAAGACACAATGGGAATGTTTGGGAGGAAATGGAAAGGAAGGGTGGGAAATTGGGACAATCAGGTGATGAGCAAAGCCGGAAAGGGATGCAACTCCAGGTGGCAATGGATGCCTGGAAACGTCTGCTCTTCTGGTGGTGACAGAGGAAAAGAAAGTCAGATCTTGTCGCTCCCCTGCTTAGAATCCTCCAATGGCATCCCACCAAACAGAATATAACTGAACTCCCAACAAGGCCCCACAAGGCCCTACATCAGTGGTTGTCAAAGTGTGGTCCCTGGACCAGAGGCATCAGTATCACCTGGACCTTGTTAGAAATGTAAATTATGGGGTGCAGCCCAAGAGTGGCTAAATCTGAAATTCTTGGGGTGGGACCCAGCAATCTGTTTTAACAAGCCCTTCTCCAGGTGATTCTCATGTATGTGATGTTTTTGAGAATCACAGATGCACGTAATCTGGCCCTTCCCTACCTCTGACCTCTCTGACCTCTGAGTTTCCTAATTGACTAGGTCTTAGCCACACTGGCTTGCTTGCTTTCTGTTCCCAAGCTCATACTCTCCTCCGGGCCTTTGCTCTAGCTGTGCCATCTACCTGGAGTGGGCCTGTCCCAGCCTGTCTCATGTCCCTTCTCTCTCGTCGTGCAGGTCTTCATTCAGAGAGACCCTTCCTGAGCAATGTTTCTCACCCCCAATTGTTTTCTAATCCATGGTGCTCTTATTTCTTCCAGCATTTACCACTTCCTGAAATCTTTTGTTTTAAACTTGTTTATGTCTATCTCCCCCACTAGAATGTAAAGTGCATGAGAACTGGGAACTTCTCTGCCCTTTTACCACTGTGTCCTCAATATGTAGGACAGAGCTGTTGTATAGTGGGGTGCTCAGTAATTACTTTTGAAAAAGGATGGGATGAATCCTGGTGCTTCTTCGACTTTGAGGTACAAGGGAGACAGATCACTTGGGGATCTGTTCAAATGCAGATTCCTCTTTGAGGGGTCTGGGGTGGGACCCCAGATTTTGCATTTCTAACAAGTTCTCAGTGTCTGGTTCAGAGAGCTCACTTGGTCTCAAATACTTGGTAGTTCGGCAGCTTCCAGGCAACATCCTGGACATCCAGTCACATTTGTACTGATTCTATTTTAACTATTCTCTGGCCAGGAACAATGGTAGTTTTCCTGAACCAGCTCTCCTTGGGGAGGAGAGATGTTTGGGCTCTTTCCAAAGATTACAGAATAATGAAAAGATGCTTACTAAGGAGGCTACTGCTTTTAAAGGAGCAAAGTTTTGCTGAGAATAAGTCCAGTTTTTCCAAAGTAATAAAGAAATGAGAGTCTAGATAATTGCAATCTGTAGCTAATCAGCTAACTATACAGTGAGGAATTATTTAAATCTGTTCCCGACTAAATTGTTTGCTAGGAAAGCCGACAAGAAACAGCAGAGGGTTCGGTATGCATTTGGCCTCTTCTCTTTCCTGCTCACGTGCTCTGGGGTGGCATCAACAAGGGAAAACAGCAAAAGAAGGAAGTCTGGGCTGTATTATCTGAAAACTCAGATAGCAAACACTGCAACTGAAGACCACGAGCATCAGATAAGCGTTTCTCAGAATCCATTCTTAAGACATGATAATTCACATGCACTAAACAGTTATTTCATCAAAAAAAAGTTTGGAAAATGCTGGGTTACGTAAACACAAATTAGGATTCCCAGCTGCTGTACTCCTCAGAAGCGTCAATGTGCCAACCTACTTGTAGACTCCCCAAGGACTTTCAATACACAGCATCTTCTAAGAGTATCTTGTAGAACCAGTGTCCCGTGGAGTGAACCTTGAGAAAGTTCATTGGATGAGGTTGGCTTCTATTTACGCATTTCTCAAAAGAGGAAGGCTAAGCAGAGATGAGAAATAGGACCAAGGAGAGAGGCACAAGTAAGTGGTTTGTCACCAGGCCCCTCCCTCAGCCTTCTGCTTCCCAGGGATTTCCAATTTGAACGAGCCACCTGTGCTAGCATTCCCTTAATATCTCCCCTTAACCCCCCCTTCTTCATCCCCTGTGTCCCACTCTCTCCCTTAATCTCCCCTTCTTCATCTCCTGTGTCCCATTCTCTCAGAGCTCTGTTCAAAAACTAAAAGAATCACCCACTGCTGTGAATTAATTTGAATATCCCTCCCAAGGGTATCAGTATCTTAAAGAGGATTTACGCAGAGGTCCTACTCGACCCAAAGGAATGGTAGTCTGTTGAACTATCAGGCTGGTGGGAGTGGTTTCTGACTGAGGAATGCATCTATACTTACTGAAGGATGTCTGCTTCCAGGTCCTGGAATTGAGGGGCGGGGTTCTTGGCTGGTGAAGAAACCGCTCTATCTCCATCTGCCTTGTTCTGTGAAGTTTGGGGGGTAAGCCCAGCATGCTATCATTGTGTACCCCATCCCCACCCCACCACCCCAAGCTTTAATCACTTCTCTTCAAACTGGGACCCTGGGGGATACTTGCTGCAGTTCCAAGTAATACTTTACAAGCACAACATAGTTTTTAGCATTTTGGGGTAAAGACCAGTTTTGCTCCCATACTCTGTTTATGTGATCTTTTGAATCAAATTTTTTTCTAACGGGCTTCCCTGGTGGCGCAGTGGTTGAGAGTCCACCTGCCGATGCAGGTGACACGGGCTCGTGCCCCGGTCCGGGAAGATCCCACGTGCCGCGGAGCTGCTGGGCCCGTGAGCCATGGCCGCTGAGCCTGCGCGTCCAGAGCCTGTGCTCCGCAATGGGAGAGGCCACAGCAGTGAGAGGCCCGCGTACCGCAAAAAAAAAAAAATTTTTTCTAACTATTTTTCTCCCTCTGAATTGTGCTCATTTTGACCTTAACAGTACGTTTCTCAGCGAGTATACAATCAACAGCAGCACAGCAAGTGAAGAGTACAAGCGTTGCTGGATGAACAGTTTCGCATTTATTCTTGCATGATTTGGATAAAATATAACCTGGGAAAAAAAGTTTTTTTTTTTTTATTTGGAAAAAAAAGATTAAAAAAAAAAAAACAATCTTTGAGCTCCTCAAGGAAAATGACCAATGTCTCATTCCCGTCTGACACCCCAGTGCTAAGTGCCTAGCATATAGCAGGTTTAATAGTTATTTGCTGAACTGAATATCCAGTTATGTTACAAAGAATTGTTTCTGTTTCACCTTTTTGCTGTTATTTCAGGCCCTCTCTCTGTTTAACGTGGTGGTTGACTATAAATCTCTACTCATTTTGCTCTCCTACTATTTGCCAACCAAGTGTGAGCACGTAGAATATGTCATGAACATTTTTTTACCAAGATTTTTCAAATTTTGAAAGTTTCTTTTTTTTTTTTAGGTGCTAGGATATTTAAAGCCAATTTGACCATCTCTGCCTTAAGGCAACATAGAACGAATCTAATTCTCCATCAATTAGTAGGCTTCCGGCCACTAACAACATAACGCCAACTCAAACTGAAATAAGCCATATAGAAATGTATTATTTCACATGACAGGAAGACTGGGACCACCTTCAGGGCTGGTAAATTGATTCATTGGCTCACTAGTTGACTCAAATTGGTGTCAAGACTGATGCTGCAGTTGCAGGCATCATGCCCGGACATGCCCAAGTCTGGAAGAAGGACCATCTCTTCCTGTGGCTCCCTCACAGGAGCAATGAACTGTCCCAGAAGGCTACTGGTTTCCCTCTGACTTGGCCAGAGTTAGGAGACTGCTTGGATGAACCAGGATCCACCCCAGACATCATGTGAGACGGGCAGGAAATGGGTGGCTCACGAAAACTGGGTAATGTCAGTTGAGTTTAAGAGCAGGACTGTTGGGACTTCCCTGATGGTCCAGTGGCTAAGACTCCACACTCCCAATGCAGCGAGCCTGGGTTCGATCCCTGGTCAGGGAACTGGATCCCACATGCCACAACTAAAAAATGATCCGGCATGCCACAACTAAGACCCTACACAACCAAATAAATAAATATTTTTTAAAAAGAGTGGGACTATCTACCAAAGTGTGGGGAAAGCATAGAGAGACCACAAAAATACCATGCAACCCCATTCCCACCAGGGCAGGTAACAATGGGGACACCATTACTGCCTGTTTTAGTTTCCTGCAGTTACTGTAACAAATGACTACAAACAGGTGGTTTAAAGCAACAGAAATTTATTCCCTCACGGTTCTGGGGGCTAGAAGTTGGGAACTCCCTCTGGAGGCTCTAGGGGAGAATCCATTCTTTGCCTCTTTCAGCCTCTGGTGACTGTGGCGTTCCTTGAGTTGTGGCCGTATCACTCCACTTCTGCCTCCGTGGTCACACTGCCTCCTCTCTCCTACCCGTCAAATCTCCCTCTGCCTCTCTCTTATGAAGACACTTGGCATTAGATTTAGGGCCCACCTGGATAATCCAGAATTATCTCCTCTTCTCAAGATCCTTAATTACATCTGCAGAGACCTTTTTTTTCCAAATGAGGTCACATTTTCAATCCAGGGAGGAAGACGTGGATGTCTTTTGGCGGCCACCATTCTGCCCACTGCACCACCCCAAGGCCTGCAGGGGTAGGGCAGGGAACCCAAAGCCAGAGCTGTGTGGAGTAAGCCTTTTGAAGGAGTCAAGACCTCCTAAAGAGAGACACAGCCAGCCCACTGAGAGGAAGCCAGGGGAATCAATACCACAGCCGCATGCTCCTGTCTCCCTTTGATCTCCTGCTGGTGTCCCCAATAGCCAAACCCAACCAGAGCTTTTGATGTTCTCCATAAAGGTCAGCCTCCCAGGGCTCAAAGTGAGGAAGAGAGAAGTGGGTCTGGAAGGGCAAAGGGAAGATATGGAGCATGATGCAGACAGCACTGAGGCTTCTGTAGGAAGGAAGAGGGGGGAATAGGTGCTCTGGGGCAACAAGCCGTGCCCACCAAGCCCCCAACTCACTGGCCCACAGCCCATGGACTCTTTGACACGCCACACAGTTTACAGGAAACCTGTGCTACATTTATGTAAACAGTTACTGTTCTCCCTGTTTACAAAAGCAAGGCACACTGGTTATAGAAAATATGGAATGTATAGAAAGACGTGAAGACAATAAACGTTACCCACAAATGCTACTACGCAGAGCTAACCATTGTGGACGCTTTGGCGACTTCCAGTTACCACATTTCCACGTGTGTGTCTGTGTGTGCATTCAACAAAATAAGGGGAATCTGTATGTAGTATTTGTAATACAAGCTTTTTTCACTTACAGATACATCATGAGCATTTCCCATCTACTTAAATAGTCTTAAAGAGCAGCATGGTTTAGTGGCTAGGTCGTATTCCACGATATGGCCATACTATCCTTGTCCAGCGTTTCAGGTTTTGAAATCAGGTACCTGGGCTGGGGCTGGGCTGACCACTCAGCTTTGAGCTTCATTGTCTTCCTTTCTCTCTTCTGCCCCCCACCTTCCCCGGAACTGCTTCCCAAGAGACTCTCCTGCACCCACATGACCTCCTGATTGAGGAGGACCCCTCCTGTTGGACCCCTTAACCAGGTGCGTAACAATGAACTTGGGGCCTCCTTGTTTACCTTCATACCTCTTCCCACCCTTGCCAACTTCTGTGTTAGCTGTACCTTGCAGAAGGCTTCCTATAGTAAAACATTATCAGCTTAATATTACCCCCTCCCTAGGTTCTGTCAGTAACAGTTTCTTAATATCCCAGAAGAGCCAGTTTGGGGAATTTGGGGGAGAGTCAAGAAACCCTTGTCCCTCTGCTCTGGTGAAGTCCTAGGCTTTTTAGGCTGAGACCTGTCCCAAAGACGATTCCTTGAATTTAGGGACAGATCTCATGCCTGAGGCCTGCCCAGCAGGCCTGGGAGACCAAGAGGTAAAGGTGACTTCCCAGGTCTCCCTGCAAGCAACCTCAGCCTCTGTCTCCCTCCCTTTATGGATATGGCCCAGGCCACGGTGCAGCCTCCACCAGGACCAGCAGCCCTTGCTCTGTCCCCAGAGGTGTCCACAGCCACCCTGTAAAGAGCTCAGGTTTCACAGCCTTTTCTTACCACGAAGTTTGAACAAACTCAGGACCCCGCACAGCTGGGAGTCATTAACCAGGAATCAAAGGGCAGCATCAAGGGGAGGCGGGGCCTTAACACACTCAGCCCCCAGGAGCTGAGGAATCAGCCTCCAGGCAGAGTTAAGGGGCCCCAGCTGGAGGTCAACATGCCCTGAGCAGTGGGGGCAGGGCTGAGGGGGTGTCCCAGCTGCTTCATCTTCAGGACGGGTGGCTGAGGGGGCCCTGCAGGGATGGAGTGGCTTCCCCTTATCCCTTGGTCCCTGGTCCTTCTGCCAGAGTCCATTCCATTGCCTTGGCTTAGAAACCTCACTGGGCCTCTCAAGAGGTCAAGAGAAAGCCAGGACAGACTCCCAGCAAAATCAGGGCTGGTCAGGTGGTCCCGGGCAGAATCAACGCTTCAGGCCGCCAGCCAAGCTGCACCTTCTGTTTCCCAGGGCTTGTAGGGGGGCCTATAAATTCAGCAGACACATAAGGCTTCAGTTCTACCTATCTGGATTCTGAAGAAGACTAGGTGATTCTTTTTATTATTTTTGCGGTACGCGGGCCTCTCACTGCTGTGGCCTCTCCCGCTGCGGAGCACAGGCTCCGGACGCGCAGGCTCAGCGGCCATGGCTCACGGGCCCAGCCGCTCCGCGGCATGTGGGATCTTTCCAGACCGGGGCACGAACCCGTGTGCCCTGCATCGGCAGACGGACTCTCAACCACTGCGTCACCAGGGAAGCCCGACTAGGTGATTCTTGACTCAACTGAAGTTACCTCGCTGCTGGACTGGAGGGCTTTTATGGTTCAAACTCCTCTTGGGAACAGCCCCACCAGAAGCCTCCTTGGGCGGGCAGGCCTCCCCTCTGCCACCCTCCCCAGCAACCCCCCGTCACTCCCCAAGTCTGCCCTGTCCCAGCGTCTTTCCAGCCAATGCTCTCAACAGCCCCCTCCCTCCGGGCTACGCTTAGAGTCATGTGCTCTCCACAGAGCCCGGCCTGGGACGAGCCGCCAGCCTCCCCCTTCCTCCATCCCGGGGCCCTGTGAAGCCTGGAGCTCTGGAAGTGCTCGCAGCAGCGGCCTCTGTGCCCCTCAGGAGAGAGAAGCTGGAAGGACCAAGAATGTGCTGTTACGGACCAGACTTCCTGCCCCAGGTGCCCTCTGACCTTGGGTAATTACAGCTTCCGGAAGTGGTTGGCTCCCCATCTAGAAAATGGAGATAATGAGGCCCTACATCTCGGGGCTATTGAAGGTTTAATTGATTCATGGTGGCGACACGGTTGGGAATCCTGGCCTGGAATTCAGCGGAGGCTGCTCGTCAACAAGGTCAACAAGGTAAGGGGGTCTGAAGCAGGCCAGGAGTGGGAGAGCTGGCTGGTGGCGGGACTCTCTCAGCCCCAAGTTCTTCTCTGCCCCAGATTCTTCAAACTGTTCCTAAGTGTTCTGCTACCAGAACCCTCTGTATGGCCAGGGCGGTCTGTTCCCGACCCCCTCACCTTGCCCCTCCCCCCACCTAGAGTACCCCCCCCCCATGTTTCCCAGTCTAGTTGATTCAAATCATACCCTGATGAAATCCCACCTTGCTTTTAGGCCTTACTGTTCCTACCATAAGCCCTATTTGATTTCATTTCTGTGATGTCCCATGGAGCAAGGGCTTCTCAAACTCTAAGGCGCGCGAGATCTTGTTGAAATGCAGGCCCTGATCCAGAAGGTCTGTGGTGGGGCCTGAGATTCTGCATTTGTACCAAGCACTTAGGTGATGCTGATGCTGCTAGTCTGAGCGACACGCTTGCAGGGCCAAGCCACATCTTATGCCCTGTACCAGTGGTTTTCAAAGGTCTTTTTCGTAGCACAGGCCTTTTTTTTTTTCCAAATGAGATCGGTATTTCTTTAATTCAAATGTATAAGTTGCAACTTAATGACTTTTACTTCTAAAGTCAATCATTTAGGCTGTTTGATAAATACAAAAATATGAAACCGTGATATGGATGACAGTTTGTAGTCTGTGTCAGCCTCAGCTTCCAAATGTGTTTCTGTATTTTGTTGAGAAAAACCTTGATACACACAAAGAGTTAGAAATGGCTAAATTGTTTTAAAATAATGACTTACCTAGAAATTTTAGGATATTCTTCATAGTGGGTAATCTTGTTAAGAAATTGTTCTCCTTTACAATCACTATGCTAGGAAGATTTAGTCCAAGTTCACAAAAGTATTTAAATTGGCAGCACAAGTTAATCCTTTGGTGAGTACAGTGTGTGAAAATTTAGTATGTAATAATTTTCAGCATATCTGTTGTTTTATTACTATTTTAAAATAAAGTGTAGGGCTTCCCTGCTGGCACAGTGGTTAAGAATCCACCTGCCAATGCAGGGGACACGGGTTCGATCCCTGGTCTGGGAAGATCCCACATGCCGTGGAGCAACTAAGCCCGTGCACCACAACTACTGAGCCTGTGCTCTAGAGCCCACAAGCCACAACTACTGAGCCCACGTGCCACAACTGCTGAAGCCCACGCACCTAGAGCCCGTGCTCCTCAACAAGAGAAGCCACCGCAATGAGAAGCCCATACACCACAACGAAGAGTAGCCCCCACTCGCCGCAACTAGAGAAAGCCTGCACGCAGCAACGAAGACCCAACGCAGCCAAAAGTAAAAAACAAATAAATTAAATTAAATTAAAAAGTGTAAATTTAAAAATGAAATTCAAATCAAGGTAATTGTATTACCCTGGAGCAGGTTTCTCAACTTTGGCACCACTGTTGTTCTGGGCTGGAGACTTCTCTGCTGTGAGGGCTGTCCTGTGCCTTGTGGGATGACTGTCAGCTCCCCTGCCCTCTACCCACCAGACGTCAGTGCCCTTCCCCTCCAAAGATGAGAGAACCAAACCCGTCTCCACTCTGTGCCAAATGTCCCCCCATTTGCCAAAGGGCAAAATCATTCTACTCCTTGAACACCACTGTCCTAGAGGAACTAGGACACAGTTTGAAAACTAATGGTTTGTAGCCTCCATTTGGTGCTTTGCCCGTCTGCCTTATGTTTTTATATGGCCCGCCTGTAGCAACTGTCAACCCCTTGTGAGCAGGACCATGAAGGAAACTTCAGCAAACACCTGTGAGCAGTGATTCACTCGGTGGGGATACTTGGCCAATGTTTGTTCATTGATTGATAGAGTTACAAGTATCAGCCCTGGCAGCCTCATGTAGATATTTTGTGAGAAATCTGAGATGAGGAATGTGAACGTGTTTTGAAAGCGTGAACATAAAATAAGTGTAAGTGTCAAAGTGCATTTGTTCACCCAAATATCTCATCAGCCTATCCCTCCCCCCACCAAATATGAACAATGAAAAATTCTTACTTCTTTACTGAAACTTTCTTTATTCTCATGGAGTGGCTTCAGCTCTACCATTTATGAACTGTGAGGCTTTTAGCACATGACTTAATCCTTCTGAATCTCATTTTGTTCATCTGTAAACTAGGAATGATGATATTCATTTCAAAAGACTCTTTTGAGGATCAAATGAGGTAATATGGGTAAAGTACTTAACCACCGGAAAAAGTCCCAAAGGAAACACCTAGTAAATGTGAGTTGTTGGTTCTTCCTTTGGTGTGTCTTTAAATGTTCCCTGTCTAAAGAGGAGAGGTGGCAAAGACAGTATAAAACAGCAGATAAGCTAAGTATCTTGCCCATTTAGCTTTGGAAAGTGTCTTTCACTCAGTCCACTTCTTCTACTCATATACACACACATCCCCCTACCCACCCAGCCCCTCCTCTCCATCCTGCATCCGAAAAGGAAGTTATCTTCCCCACTTGTACACCCTCGGTCTCTTGAATCACCATTATCCCCTCAGTCACCCAAACCGGAACCAGGGAGTCTCTCTTCTCTCATGGATAAGCTCTGCAAGTTCTACTGATTTCACTTTCAGAAGGTGAATTGCCGTCCCCTGGAGTCCTGATTTAGCTCAGGCCTTCATCAGTCTTACTCGAACTATTGCTGGGGGTCTCATAATTTTCCCACTGTCCAGTCGTGGTCCCTTCGAAACCCTTCTCCACTGTGTTTCTAAGCCAACATTCCCCTGCTCAACACCATTCAGTGATTTATCACAGTTTAGAAAGATCGGGTTCAAGTGCCCAGACAAGATACACAGCGTCCTAGCCTAGCCCCAGCTCTCAGCCTCATCTTCCTCTCCTTTCCCTTCACCCTACTGCTGGTGCATTCTGCACAAACCATGCTGTTCTGCATCTTTAGACTTCGGACACATTCTTCCCCTTGCTTGGTACGTCTGTCTCCTTCCTACTTGTCTACTTGGAAACTCCTCTTCCTCCCTTGGTGGGACCCACATCAAGGCATTTTTCTAACACACATTTGCCAGGTACTCAATGACGTGAAATATCCTCAAATGACATGAAGCTCCCTGCCCTTTCCCCCACCGTTCTTGAATATGTGAAGTAGTGGATTAATACTCTTGTTTCATGTTTACGTCAAGAAATTTAATCAATAGAAAATTCTGCACATAATGTAACAACACGTATGACAACAAATGCTAAGTGTGTGGACTGATGTCCTTTAGGGCACAATCACGGCTCCCTCACCGTTGATGCTGCATTATTTCCTGGGTTGACATGTGAAACTGTGGGGTGTGTATTCAGTCGTGGCCTCTCAGCTTCTCAGTTTTCTCAGAAATCCTGTAAATGTTCTCATTCTGTCTCCTGTGAGACCCTGGGCAATTCACCTTCTTTGGAATATATAACTCACTCCTTCCCCAGGGGAGAAGCCTCTCTCTTGGCCCACAGAGGCAAGTGGGGGACCCCACCACCCACCCCAGGGATCTGCCTCCTGCTGCTTCTTTTTCCTCTTCCTGTCCCATCTTTTTTCCTCTCCTCTTCCCTCCCCATCTCTTGGGGTTTGTTTTTCCTCTACTTTTATATCTACCTGGCAAGATGGAAAGATTCCCGTCACAGGAAGGATAAAAGCAGATGTTCTAAAATTGTCTACCAGCTAATGCGTATTGAACACCTAAGAGCTTCACACGTGTTAACTCATTCAGTCCTCACAATAAGCCTGCGAGACAGGAACTTTCGTTTCCCCCAGTTTTCTAGATAAGGAATCCCTGACACAGAGAGGTTAAGTCACTTCCCCAAGGCCCCACAGCCGACAGGGAGCAGAGGCAGAGTTGGACCTCGATGTGTGACTCCAGGGCTCACACTGCCATGATCCTTTCAGTGAGTCCTGCAACAGTTTTATGAGCTGTATTTTAACATCCCACTCACCTGTCTACTCTATGAGTCTTCGTGATCACCACTTCCTCAAAGGAAAAACAAACGAAAAACCCAAAAAGAATAGAGAAAAAGGAAAAAGGATAATTTGGTTCTTGCCATGCGGTTTCTGTATGTGCTTTCATCATCACGTGTGCCACACCTCAATGGCAGGACTTTAGAACGGTGCTTTCTCAGCCATCTTTCTATCCTAAGCACGTAGAAGTTTTTCAGGGTGGAGAGATTTTTCTAGAAGCAGCCTGATCACAAAGTGGTATGCATCAGCTCATTCCACCACAGCAGTGTTCTTGTTTCGTCTCTTCCGTGGACCAGATGACTGAAGCCAGAGGACTGAACAAGATCGCTGGACCCTCTGACAGTAGAAAGGTGAAAGGACATGGCTAACGAGGTAAAGGTTCAGAAAAGTGTTCAATAAAAATATCTGTGCCATGACAGAGCACAGTCCTCTGTCCTTCTGTTGAACCAGAATGCTTCCTTAGCCTGAGGGTGGGCATGTTTGCTGGACTGCAGCCATCCTCATGGAGTAAAACCATTTCTAAATGAAAATGAACTAAGAGCTTTCTGGGCTGCCATAGAAAATGTCCCCTTTGGGGCTAATGTTGCCCAGACCTGGGTGTGAGCTGGCGAAAGCAGCGTGGGTGTGTGTGAACTCATTGCCTGGGCTGCGCCGCCAGGCACACCTCGAGAGTGTGTGGCGGCGCTTCTCAGCATCACCACATCCTGGCTCTGTTAGTGCTAATAGGGGCAGAGTGGCTCTGTTGTTGGGCCAGCTTGATAAAGCCTTCTGAAAACATCCCCATCCCGGTGCTCAGGAAAGGAGTCAGAGAATGATGCCAGGAAGAGAAGAAAGGAGGGTCAGGACTGGGGACCCCACAGAGGGCTGAGCAGGGCTCCGCTGGGCTAGCGCTTATTCCTGTAACTGCCTGTTCCTGCCTTGAGATGCAAAACTGTCTGCTGGAGGAAAAGCACATTTGACAGCTCAGCCTTTGTCAGAGCAGAAAGGAGAGTCAGTTTATTAGGAAATTGATTGTGAGACCAACGAGCTGCTGCATTGATGCATCTTATGGTCAACTGGCCCTTTAGTGACCTGAGGATTCTCAGGGGGCACAGAGAGCATCCATCCTACAGACCAGTCCTTCCCTGTGTGACAGGAAGCCAGGGACAGGCGGAAGTAAAGACCTCCAGTCATCTCCTTCCACACAGCAGTTGGCATTCACAACGCCCTACTTTCTGCCTGAGAGGAGAAAATTATGATACAAACCAAGTGGCAATCTCCTGCCACTGTTTCTGGGGCCTGCACAGTGAACACTGAGTGGGGAGGGGATTGACCAGGCTGACGGCAGGTGTCTTTGAACCTACCTGTGCTCCCCACTTCCCTCTGTATGATTGCCTGGTGGCAGGGAAGCAACGGCAGTAATCCTTCATTTAACCATTTTTTTTTCATTCTTCGACTTGCCATTTGTCCCTACTCCAGTGTTGACCTTAAAACACGGAGACTTCTACATTTGGGACTGCGGAAAATCTGGCTAAAACGTCCACAGCCACTTTCTCACTTTGTGCTGGGCCCCCAAACCACAAGGGTTATCTTCTGGTTCATTCATTGTCTCTAACTTTGTTTCTGGTCTGCTCTAAATGTCTTTTTGGTGACTAATAGACTATAACGTCACATTTACAAAGTTGAAGAGAGTTGAAATATGAAGAAATGGTTTTGAGGTTGATAAAGCTTCCTTTTAGATAAGGCTACCTTTTACTGTAGACTGCTAAAAATATATTTTAAAAGAAAGATGTTAAGCCGTATCCTGCTTAGGAAATATCCCTTAGTTTCTCTTTGAGGAGACATTTAAGAGCAGGTGGAAGGAGCACGTTTAGTTTCATTCCTGGCCGTAATTAGCGCTTTCGCTGATTGCTTAACAGGAGACCTCTCGAGGATGCCACAAAAGGCAGAATCATCAGCCCCAAAGAGTGACGAGTAGGATCCTTGGGTTTCAGGCTCTATGAGAAAAGTTGAGAGAGATGGAAAATGTCTGGGCCTGTGGAACGCCTGGCTTCAGTCCTGCTGCTGTTGCCCTAAAGAGCCAACCATTAGCAAGGATGCAAGGGCGTATTTCTGAGATTTCTCTGCCGTCTTTCAGCACTCCCTGCCCTCAGCTTCTCTTGGCCTCTCAAGGATGCAGTGGTTGGTATCCACAAAAAAGCCGGTGGGGCCAGCTTCTAAAATGTGCAATCACCAGGACTGTGAGTTGGGTTTCCTAGGCGACAGACTGGGTGAGGAGGTTTTGCGTGCAGATGATTGCTGGGGTGTGCTCTCACAAACAGCACCGTGACAGAGTAAGGGAAACAGGAGGATGGAGGGAGAAGTTCAACTGTGAGGTGGAGGCCTGAACTCTGAAGCTGGGAAGACCCTCCAGAGATGTCTCCAACTGAGGCAGGGAGGCCGGGCCTTTGGACCCTCACGTCAGCTAGATCCTGGCTGACCAGCAAGGGGTATAACTTTGGGTGAGGTAGCTTCCTTCAGCCAAGGACAGTTCTTGGGAAGAGACTCTACTGAAAGCCAAGCCACCAGCAAACAACGCTTCCCCAGCAGCTGGAGAAATGAGTGCCTGAGTCCTGAAGAGGGACTCCAGGGCAAGCACCACAGCATCCAGGACAGTCTACCCCTTGTGAGTTCAGTATACCTTTTAGAATAATACATTTTTCTCATTGCAAACATGTCCTCCACTTTCCTCAGTTCCCTGGGAAACTTAAAGTAAGGTTAGTGACACAAACCATAGCCCCCACTGCTATAGCTGATCTCGATACAGCTGATGCTCATCACCTACTAGCCATTCTCCACTTTCCTCAGCCTCAGTGCGCGTCTCTGCTAGCCTACGTGGCTATCCTGTTGGGGGAAATCAGGAATTCGTCCCTGAGGTTTCTGAGTCCCTGGACAGAGCTGCTGCCCTTTTTGATTTACCATCACAATTGGGCAGAGGACTACGAAACAGAGATAGACTCACAGACATAGAGAACAGCCCTGTGGTCCCCAAGGGGGGAGGCGAGGTGGGGGAAGGAAGTATTGGAGTTTGGGATTAGCAGATGCAAACTATTATATGTAGGATGGATGAACAACAAGTTCCTACTGTATAGCACAGGGAACTATATTCAATATCTTGTGATAAAGCATAATAGAAAAGAATATAAAAAAGAATTTTATATATATATATATATATGTATGTAACTGAATCACTCTGCTGTATAGCAAAAATTAACCCAACATTGTATATCAACTATACTTCAATAAAATTTTTTATAAATCAGGCAGAGGACCATTCAGAGATACCCAGTGGATTACATGGGTGCCAAACATAATCTACCTTGTCCATTGTATAAAAGTAGTCTACCTACTCCTGCTGATTGGGGCCAATTACCCCTGCCAAGAGAGTAACCCGTCTGCTTCTCTGCTGGTCTCTTTGCTCAAGGAGCCCTAGTGAACAAGTAGCAGTCATAGCTTAAAGCTGAATGGGGGACTTCCCTGGTGGCGCAGTGGTTAAGAATCCACCTGCCAGTGCAGGGGACACGGGTTCGAGCCCTGGTCTGGGAAGATCCCACATGCCGTGGAGCAACTAAGCCCGTGCGCCACAACTACGGAGCCTGTGTGCCACAACTACTGAAGCCCACGTGCCTAAAGCCCGTGCTCTGCAACAAGAGAAGCCACTCAGTGAGAAGCCCGCGAACTGCAACGAAGGGCAGCCCCCGCTTGCCGCAACTAGAGAATGCCCGCGCCCAGTAACAAAGACCTAAGGCAGCCAAAAATAAAAATAAATTAATTAAAAAAAAAAAAATTTGAATGGGACTTTTTCTGTGACTCCTGATGGAAGAGTTTCTCCCTCTGGGAACCAGGAACTCCAAACCTGCAGGCAGAGATTTGCAGGAGCTATAAGCATGCATTTCCCAAGTGGATCGCTGGGAGTGATGGTAAGCACAGCCGTCCTCTCCCACCCCTCCCCCTGCCCCTTGACTCCTGGACTCATGAATTCTACCTACTGGAGATACAGCCCTTCATAATGGTCATTATTTTAGGGTGCATACTGCATCCTAGGAGATGGTATCCTTTCTAAGCTGGCACCTTGGCTTTGTCATCCTATTATTCAATCAGGTTGGCAAATTCTGGGTGGAATGGTGTATGATAGAATCAGTGGATCCCATGGTCATGTGTCCACAGCATGCCTCCCTGGCTGTAAAATGAGTTCCCTCATCTTTTGTGTTACTATGCAGGATTCTGTGTTGTTGTATGAAACATTCTGGAAGCCCTTGGACAGCGATGTTGGAAAGGCAAAAGAAAACCTGTGACGTGTCCATACCAGTCAAGAGGAAGCACTGACCCTTGCAGAATGGGAGGAGTCCAGTGTAAGCAGCTTACCACCAATTGGTTGGTTGGTCCCCACTTTATGGGGAACTCAGCCCTGTTCCTGTTGCCAGTTGGTTGGACATTCAGCAGTGGCAGTAGCTAGACCAGCCCTGGTGAGTAAGAATATAGATTACCTATTGTATTTTTTATTGTTAACTAATAAGCTTTGGGGGTTGTTTATATTAGTTTTTACTGTTTTCAGTTCATTAATTTCTCCTTATATTTTTATTAATTCCTTTTTCTTTGCTTTATTGAGTATTTTGTTATTTTGTTACGGCGGTTGTTCTTCTTCGGATCTCCCTGGCCATTCTTCTGTTTCAATCGGCATATCTCTTGAACAGCTTGTCACAGAAAGCTCCTGGGTCAGGTATCAGCCCAAAACTGCAGAGTCTGCTGCTGCAAAGGCTCAGAATGACTTCCCTTCTTCCCTTTCCCTCCTAAGTGGATAGTCATTCCTGGCTGGATGTCTTCATCTTGCTCTAATTCAGGAGGCTAAACTGTTGTCAGGAAGGCATCAAGTTTCCTTGCTAGGACAAGAGACCTGTTGTACTTTTTGTGATTTGTGTGTGTGTGTTTGCTTGGCATCCTTGACTCTTCCCTTGACTTAAAAGGAAAGTAATAGAGAACGCAATTTTGGATCTTAGAGCCCAAGGTGTAGCTTCCTATGGATAGCAACAAATGGACAGGGGGCAGGTCTGGATTGTCCCAAATGCACTACAAGTATCTGCAGTTCGGCTGGGCAGGGCTTTCCTTTAACCTGCCTAAGCTTCAGTTCCCTGTTCTGTGAAATGTCCTTGCTGGGTCACTGTGTGGCTTGGATGAAATACCTTCCAATTGCACTTGGCACTTAGTACTTGCTCAATAAATGTTTGTTGTAAGGACATTATTGTAGTAATGGGTTCTCTACATGGCTCTTGAGCCTTCCTGAGGGCAGTTAGTCATCTTAGTTACCTCATCATCCACCGGAACATTGAATATACTCAATAAATGCTTGTGCAGGCTAACTGACTAATTTCTATTGGAGGAATCTGGTATCCCTGAAAGTGCCCAGACCTGAATTTTATAATGCAGCCCTGGGCATGGGTGTAGTTAGCAAACACATATACAGTAGCACTTAATATACAGTAGCACTTAATTGGGAATTGCTGCTTATTGGGAATCCCACCACAGTCTCATTTGGCCTGGCCAGCCCAGGTAGGTTTGTTTCCAAGGCCAAAAGTGTGCAAGATGCAGTTTTTTGTTTTGTTAATTTTTATTTATTTATTTATTTTTGGCTGCATTGGGTCTTTGTTGCTGTGCGTGGGCTTTCTCTAGTTGTGGCGAGCGGGGGCTACTCTTTGTTGCGGTGCGCGGGCTTCTCATTGCGGTGGCTTCTCTTGTTGCAGAGCACGGGCTCTAGGTGCTTGGGCTTCAGTAGTTGTGGCACGAGGGCTCAGTAGTTGTGGCGAGCGGACTCTAGAGCGAAGGCTCAGTAGTTGTGGCGCACGGGCTTAGTTGCTCTGCGGCATGTGGGAATCTTCCCGCACCAGGGATCGAACCCGTGTCCTCTGCATTGGCAGGTGGATTCTTAACCACTGCGCCACCAGGGAAGTCCCAAGATGCAGTTTTATTCTTAACTGCCAAAACTTTGAAGCAACCAAGTGGTCCTTCAGTAGGTAAATGAATAAATAAACTGTACCTCCAGAATGGAATGTTATTCAGCACTGAAGCTATCAGGCCATGAGTAGACATGGAGGAACTTTAAATGTATATTTCTTAGTAAAGAAGCCAAATCGAAAAGGCTACGTATTGTATGATTCCAAATATATTGACATTCTGGAAAAGACAAAACTATAGAGACAGTAAAAAGATCAGTGGCTGGCAGGGTTTAGTTGGGAGGGAGAAATGTATAGGCAGATCACAGAGGATTTTAGGGCAGGGAATCGATCCTATATGTTACTACAATGGTGGATACACGTCATTACACATTTGTCCAATCCATAGAATGTACAACACCAAGAGTGAACCCTAATGTAAACTACTGATTACATTGTGTCAATGTAGCTTCATCTACTGTAACACATCCCATGTGAAGTGGGATGTTAATAGTGGGGGAGATTATGCAAGTATGGAGGCAGGGTGTATATGGGAACTTTCTATACTTTCTGTTCAATTTTTCTGTGAACCTAAAATTGTGCTTAAAAATAAAGTCTATTTAGAAAAAAAAAGTCAGCTGGATGAATGAGTGATGGATTTATGTGACGGGGATGCTGTGTGGTACCTGTGATAGGCAGCGCATCCAGGGAGTTAACAGGGAAAATGAAAACTTTTATGATGGGCCTATCTTCCCCAATCTTTTCTTGCAAAGGATCAATTCAGAAAAAATAAAAATGATTACAGTTGTGTCTTTTTTTAATCATTCAAAATGAAAATAGCTCCTTTTGACGCTGATAAATACAAAGCCTATTTTTACAACCAAGGTGACCTATTTTATTGAAAAGAAAAATGTCAATAAGAAAATTGGCACTAACTTTACTTTTTAAGTTTCATTATCTGATCATGTTTAGAAAGTAGCAACATGAAGCCAGGTATCTAATTTTTCATCCTGAAGTCAGAGAATTGGCTGCCGAAGCTCAGCTGATCACTGTTAGCTCCGTGGGCCTGTCCTGTGCTAGCCGTCCTTGCATTTTCACACAACTTGGGAAGGCCAGATCACAGGTTCAGTAGGGAGCTATGGCAGGTTGTGAGGAGGTACTGGGAGGCTGTGTGGTTAAAGTGGTATTTTGTGAAGATTAATATGTCAGCTGTGACAAGAATAGATTCCACCAGGGGAGAAACAGAGGCAGAGAAACCTATTACATGATGTTATCACAACAGATCGGAGGTGTCGACTGAAAAAAATGCACAACCTAAAAGTTGATAATTATGTTTTACTCGGCTGATAAAACTGAGGACTTAAGCCTGGGAGGCAGCGTCTCAGATAGCTCTGAGGGACTGCTCCAAACAGGCAAGGGAAGAGCCAGGATACGTAAGAACAAAGACCAGGCTTTTTTGCAACAAAGACCAGGTAGTCAGAACATCAAAAGATTCCTGTTCATTAAAGAAAACCAGACATCTCAAGTTAACGAATTGAGCACTTTTCTGTGTATGGGAAGATGCAAAAGTCTGAGTTCGTTGAAATCACTCCTTTGATATGTGCCTCAGTTATCCGGGGCCAGTATCCTGTGGTTCCTCACCCTGAGTCTCCTCAGGGTGCATGGTCGGGGTGGCTGTAATGCGATGGCTTAATGCAACATCCTTTGTTTACTGATGAGACAGGCAACATTTTTTCACTGACAGAGCAATAAGGACCCAAACTCTGGTGAGAGCCACGGGACCGTAGGAAAGGAGTACGAGGTGTGAGAATACATGAAAAGTCAAGACAATTGAGGAGAGGAACAGAAGTTGGACACTGGGTGTAGATACGCGGGCTTCTCTCTTGGGAGGTATAGTGTAAGTCCTGAAATGAAGGCTCAAAGTTGTGTGCTACCTTGACAACTGGTAAAATCGGGAGAGCCTCAAATGGCCTAAATGCAAGTCCCCCTCCCCATTCAGCTTCCACAGAGGCGATCGTCTAGCCAGACAGCCCTCCTTATCAAAGGGACCAGGCACAGCTCCCGCTTATTCCTGAGAAGTGGGTTCCCGTTTCCCAGCCAGCCCAGCCCACGGAACACTTCAAACAAGCCAATCACATCTCTCCATGGGAAGCAGGGCTCACCCCTACCCTCTTGGTAGTACAAAACCTGCCTCCCACAGCCCCTGGTTGTTCACTCTGTTTCCTGTGACTTCACATGGCATGAGTGTCTTCCTTCCCTGGGCTGTGAGCATGTGTGAGTATACATGGCTGTGAGTATTCCACACACAGAGACAGAGAAATTCAAAGCTGGATAAACCTGTCTCACTCTCTAAATAAGGAAACAGACCTAGAGGCCAGGGTTTCTGACCGTCCATGCCTTTTCCACATCTCAGCAAGAGGATCTGAAAGGCAAGGGGAGAGGAGCTATATAAAGGTAAATATTGAATAATTGTATGAAGAAGTACAGAAGTTCTGGATGGTGTCATCTTCCTCCAGAGTAGATTTACTTTTGCTTCTGGAAAGCAGTTAGAATGGGGCTGTTTGCCTTAATCCAGCCTTGGATTGATCTGATCTGAGGTTGGATGTCAATCTTGCTGCTGACAGAGTTATTTCTGGTTCTTCTTTTCTCCTTGGTGCAGCCCTTCAGGTATCACAGCTGTGAGCCTGAGGTTCCTTCTCCCTGGTGAACCCCCAGCTCCAGTTTTTATTTTCTCAACCCTGTGAGACTTTGCTCAGCTTCTCTGTCTCTTAATCATCCCTTTCTTTTTTCCCTAAAGCTCTATGAGCATTTGTTTTGATTTTTTTCCCCCAGCTTTATTGAAATACAGTTGATTAGCAATCACTTTGTATCCTCAGCCTCTCACCCCATTCCTCCTATGAATCAGCAACTCCCTGGAGGGGAGAAATGGCCCAACCTTGGTCTCACCTCAATGCCTTTCCTCTCTCTCCAGGACCCTGCCCCTAATTTCTGCTGCTGTGGTAACCCCTCTAATGGCTTTAAACAGGTAGCTCTTTTTAAAAATCCAGATATTTTAGTTGGGTTCAATGGAGAGCTGGTCCCACGTAAATTGACTGTTATAGCCAGAGTGAAAATCCAGTTAATAAAGCATTCACTGAACATTGCAGAGCTTCAGTGCATGAAACAGAAGTAACAGACTTGTTCTCTGCCCTTCATTCACGTGGAGAGACAAGACAGCACGTGCAGTTACTGCGCACTACAAAAAGAGTACACTGTTAGGAGAAGGGACTCTCCTTCGTTCCTCACCTTCTGAGCCAGCACAATACTAAAGTCTCCTTGTCAGTCGGCAAACATGTGTGTGCAGGTGGATGTGTTTCTGTGCCTGGAAACCCGCATGCGTTTAGGAAGAGACTAAGTCCGGATTGGGGAGTGGGTGGCCAGAGAGCGCCTGTGGTCTCAACCTTGCTTTGGCCAATCCTACGCCTCTTAGTAAGTGGTGTCCTGTTGTCAAGTTCCAAGCAGAGAGATGCTTCAGTATTAAGTAACTACTTTCCTTTTCTCACTTTGATTGTTTCTAATTTTCCTTTCCTACCTTTGAATCAAAACTGTATTGAGATACTTCTATTGAAATGGGCAGGAGAATTTGCCTACAAATGACCCGTCATTGTCATTCTGCATCATCTCACTTAATATTCACCCTTGAGGCAGGAATTATTTTCCTCATCTGGAAAGTTTAAAGAGCAAACATTGAGGTTCAAAAAGGTTAAGTCACAGAGTTGGTAAGAGGTAAATGTTTGCCTTTTCCACCACACCCAGGTTATGCCCTTTGCCAAAAATCTTCTCAAACAAAAGGTGCTTTTCTTTTCATTTTTTCTTAGTCTCTCAAGTCTCCTAGTAATCACCTTTCTAGAAAGTCTAATACCCAGATGTATTAGGAGATGATTTTCAATAAGCTTTCCCGGCCTCTGTAGGAACTCAGTTAGCTTACAAGTTTCCCTGAAGCAAAAGTACCTTTTATTTTGGCTGATGTCAGAGAATCAGAAGAACACAAAGGTTGTAAATGGTTTAGTTGAGAACAAAGTACTGGCTTTTCCATTGGGAAAACAAAGACAAAAACAAAACACAGAGCCACTTAAACCACCACATAGCTTTGCAGCTTTGTTCCCTTAGGCCTGAGAAGCAGTTAAGGGGTATGTTCTGTCCTGTAACAAGGAGGTCTAGAAACATCATGCGCGAGTTGGAAAAATGAACCAAAACTTCAAGCAGAGCTCCTCCATTTACTTTCTATCTCATTCAACTCATTTCCTTGCCCCCTACCCCCCGCAGATGTGGCATTTTCAGCTCGTCCCACTGACCCCTTTACTCACAGATAAGACTTTTCCTGATCTCCGGACTTAGAGGGACAAAGGGTTCTCTGCAGGAGGGCTCAGCATATCTGTTATTTGAGAAAGACACCTCAATAAGCTGCTTCCTTGGCTTTCTGCAAAGCAGCAGGTAGTGATTTAAGCCAGAGTAACTTCTGAGGAGGGTCAGAAGAAAATGTTAGATGGGGTTATAGCTTGGGAGAAGAGGTAGGGAGTGGGGAGGGGTGAGGGGCGGTGGGAACAAGCGTGAGTAGAGTTGGGAGGGCTTTTGTTCTCCCATAGGGATGATGGGCAGGTCCTTTGAAACCCGGTCGCTATTTTCACTCTCTCCAGTAATGACCATTTCCTTTGAAATGATACCAAGTGAGTCCACTGTCATGTGGGCAAAAGGCAGAAAGAAACTGAGAGGATCTGCCCAATGTGTGGTCCAGTCTACTGTTGAGGAAGAAAGACATAGCCAGTCCAGCCATGCACAGCTCAGAAAAAGGAATCCCCTGTTAAAGGTTGAATTGTGCCCCCACAAAATTTGAAGTCTTAACCCTGCCAAAACTCAGAATGTAACCTTATTTAGTGATAGGGTTTTTACAGAGGTAGTCAGGTTAAAATGAGGTCATTAAAAAGGGCTCTAATCCAATATGACTGGTGTCCTTATAAAAAGGGGAAATTTGGAGACAGAAACACACACACACAGGGAGAATGCTGTGTGAAATGAAGGCAGAGATTGGGGTGATGCTTCTACAAGCCAAGGGACACAAAAGACTGCCAGGAAAGAACCAGAAACCGAAGAAAGGCATGAAACAGATTCTTCTTTACAGCACTTAGAAGGAACCAATCCTGCTGACACCTTGATCTCGGACTTCTAGCCTCCAGATCTGTGAAACAATAAATTTCTGTTGTTTAAGCCACCTAGTTTGTGGTACTTTGTTACAGCAACTCTAGCAAACTATTATAGCCCCTCTAGCGTCCAACTCTAATTCTTAGATACATTTCCCTAGATGATTGCAATCATTTCCTCTCAGTAAAGAAGCTGAGAAACTGAAGAAATGTGAAAGGAGAGAAAGATCAAGCTACGGACAAAGTAGTCAATCTTTTATAAACAAAATCCCAGAAAAGATTTGAGTCAGGAAAATGAAGACAATATAGCTGGCACCTCATATGATTTTCTTTTTCATAACTATTCAGTTAAATATCAGTGGGGAGTGGAAGGGAAAGAGTTGGTTTGATAAATGGGTGTTTGAACACTTTGAAGATGCTGGAATGGTAAGAAGCTATTGCAAAATTACAAGAAGAAGGTGTAAAAAAATATGATAGAAGTTGATAAAGAGGCAATTTGCAGGTGAAATGGGATGAACTGTAATAACAAGAATTAAACTTCAGAGAAAGAATGAGATGTTTGGATCTCTGTATTTTTATATGTTATATAATATAGATGTGTATTTATATCTTATCTCCTCATTCTAGAAATCAGGTGCATTTAAAAATGCAATCAAGAACGCAAAGTGAAGGTTTGGGTAAGAGCATTAGTGAGAGATGGACCCAGTGAGGAGACAAGAGCTGGAAAAAAGCTGTTTAATTGGTTCACAGATCCTTCTCCTACAATTATGCCATCATATGGAAGTGAACCCTCCTGGCAATGTCCTGGTTTCCAGGTGGTATCATGGAACAGATCTGTGTGTTGTCAGGGCTTCCAGAATTGAGGAACTTCCTGCTGCCTTTGTGTATATTCCTAGTGTTTGCTCTTTGTGTGTCTGCCTGAGAAACAGTGGATGCTTCTGTTAGAGCTAATATCTTCTCAGGTGAAACACTTCAGAACTCTAACTACATTTGCAGTGGCTGATGCTGCAGCATGTGACCTCATCCTAGAATATCCTACATAGAGCCTCACACACCAGATATATAGATTAATGTCAAATAGTGGAGAGTTCTCTATCGTACTGGTATTTGGTGAAGAGACTAGCATCCACCAAAGAGGCTGACAATATTAGAACATTTATTTTAGGCTTTGTGAAATAATTTGACCCCCAGTCTATCCAAATCTCTGTTATAAAATGTTGTAATGTAACTTTTTACGAACATAAAGCTAATTAATCTTCAAGGTCCAGTGACTCCAACACAATTATCTTATTACTTACTTAAAAGCCATATATTGATAAATACTTAGTAGGATCTATTTTTGTGTTTAGAAATATGTATGATTGTATGTTTTCTACCCCCACCACTCTTTTTGGTGGGATGCTCGTACGGTAAGAACACAACGTGATACATCTTGTATACTGTGTACCAAGACAGCAACATATGCTACCTAGGTTCTAGCATCACAAATTGTTCAAAGGAACTCCATTACAGAAGGTGACATTTGAATACAACTTGTAGACACACGTAAACATGCATAATATCCCTTGATCTTACGAATCTCATTCAATGCCTGAGAACTCAGTTCCACCATAGTCAGTCATATCAAAAAGGGAAGAATTTGTAAAAGGGCAAAGGTTTGACTCCAAGTAAGTAAATAAAGGAGATATTCTCACAGCAGAATTCAGTCATTGGCTACCAATGTTCATGGAATTCTTTTTTCTCCTATGGTGCCAGTGTTGTGTCTCATCCCCCGACTGAAGACACTCCCTGATCTCCCCTTCTGATCACAACTTGACCCTGGCAAGGAGGAGCCTCAGATGAAGGAGGGGAGGGTCCAAGGACCTCTACAGCTGGCTCAGAGATGGGCTCAGGGCTCTCTGGTTCATCTGTGGCAAAGAACTCATGCTACTCATTTGCTGCTGAGGAGATGGGTAGTAAAGTTCCACAGAGCCAGGAACAGTGGAGCTAGCAGAGTTTCTATGTCTTCTTTTTCCAAGGAAGTAATATGGTACTGTGCCACTCCATCATCACTTTTTTTCATTTAATAAACATATATTTGATTGAGATGGGCCAGGCCGTATGAATATGACTTCAAGAAGCTTCCTAGTCATCATCATCAAGATCTTCAACACACATTTATCGATTGTACTCTGTGATAGGTACTGGAAATAAAAGACTTGGCCCTTGTTCTCAAGAATCATAAAGAAAGATGTTCTATCTATTATGTACACTGAGATCTCAATAAATTTATCACTCAGACTTACATATGGATGATATTAATATAATGCTATAATACACATGTTTCAGAGCAGTGGTTCTCAACTTTGGCCCACAGGCAGATCACCTAGGGAGTTTCAAAAAAACTCTGATGTCCCCAGCCCCACCTCAACCAATTGAATCAGAATTTCTGGGAATGGGGTCCAAGCATTAGTATATATTTTGAAAGATTCCAGGTGATTCTACTGTACAGCCACTACTGAGAACCATTGCGTTAGAATTTCTGCCTTAGACGCTTAGAGTCCAAAACAATACCTGCCACATAGTAGGTCACCTACGATATCTTTTATTCTAGTATTTTGTCCACCTTTATTTCTCACCAACCTCCCAGCAGACTGCCTGGCACGGAATAGGGGCACAGTCATTGGCAGTTCTTCCCACTCTTCCTCCTTGCTAGAAATACCTGGAGAAAACTAAAGCACAGTAACATTCAGGGTTTGAGATGCGCTCGTCAAAATGTCCTTATTGAGGAACATTTAAACTCAAATAAATGACTTTACTCTTATTCACATGGATATATCAAAGTCCATTATTACATATCATTACAAGATAATGTTCTGACAATAACATCTTATTATTCCCCACAGCAAATGTTAAGAGGCTAGTTGAGAAAATTTTTGAATATGTTGATGAAATAAGACACAGAAAGAAAATGGTGGCAGTGTTGGAGGCTGGTATATTTTGAGTTCAGAACGGAAATCTAGGGATAAGGAATTTGAATATGCAAAAATAAAACCTTTTTCTCTTATATCTAAAGATTAGAGTGTGGCTCACTTCAAAAGACAGAAACTCCATGATTATGTGCAGCCATGGCTGTTTGTTTGTTTTCTGGTTGGCTCATTTCATTTGGCCTTTTAAATAACCAATTTCTACTTAGTCACTGGCAATATTTTAAATGCTTTTGATTTATTCTGTTGATAGGATGGCAGAAACCATTCTATCAAATGGCTTTTGGAAAGAATCCAGAGTTTCCAGAGGGGCTGAGAGGAGAAGGAGGCTTTGTAGGCTATTGCCCATGAAGGGCAATGATTTCATTCATTCATTCATTCATTCAATTAATACATGTTGGGTATTGACTGAATGAATGAATAAAGGAAGGAACAGCCGTCTTGAGTTCAGTAAAGGAGTCCTCTGGGCTAATGCTTTCAGGGAAAATGTTTTCTCATAGAAATGCTCATGCCTTTTCCACATAAAAGGTGACATTTTCTTTTCCATGTGAATATATTCACCCATAAATATTTTCCTTTATATGAATCTTTATCACTTTACATGTTCAAGCTGAAGCTTGCAGTTTTACAATGGAGGACAGATGTGTTTCTGAGCCAGTGGGTACAGGGGTAGTGAGATGGTAGAGATGGTTGGAAGAAGGAAGAAAACAAGTATTATTTTAATATGGTTCTTAGACTCATTCAGCTGTTGGACCACAAGTTATGGCTTGGGGGTTTTGATTTTAGTTTAAATTGATGTTTATTTTTTCCCCCTAAATAAAATACACCTTCCTAAGTCTTCTGTTTAATGTGACATCCCTCAAAGACCATGGAGGGGAAACACACGAATCTAATGTATTTAATCTATCAGGACCTCTGGTCTCCTTGCTACCTGGCCTGGGCTATGTCCTTGAAGGACCATTTTTAGATAAGCAGTGGCTAAGGTAGGCTCCAGTGGTTAAAGCTGTTCTTCTCACGCTTAATGTGCATATGAATCACCTGGGATCAGGAAAAAAAGCAGATTCAATTCAGCAGGGCTGCAGTTAGGACCTGAGAACCTGCATTTCTAACAAGCTCCCTGGCCATGACGATGTTCACCAAATATACTTCGAATTGCAAGGCTTAGGGGACCTCTGGCTGGTCATAATAAAGGGAAGAGTGTGTGTAATTTCTAAAATCTTTTCTCCTCTAAGAGGCTTTCCCAGACTACTCAAAATGAATCTGTTCCCTTATCTCTCAAACAAAATCCCCAACACCCACTAAAATATTTAAGACAAAGATTAAATCTGAAATCCCTCATGTGTGTTTCCAAGTATCAAGAGATCTGGTGCTTTTTACCAACATAAAGCTAATTAATCTTCAAGGTCCAGTGACTCCAACACAATTATCTTATTACTTACTTAAAAGCCATATATTGATAAATACTTAGTAGGATCTATTTTTGTGTTTAGAAATATGTATGATTGTATGTTTTCTCCCCCCACCACTCTTTTTTAATATGACAAAGAGTAATTGTCCTACAGAGAATTCCCTGTTCATGTCTGTCATGACCCTTAGATTGTAAACTTTGGTGGACAGACTGTGCCCCTCTTAGAACCATAGAAACACCAAACATAGGAGCCAGGAAGACACCTAGGTATCAGCTAGTTCAGTGTTGTCCAAGGATGGCACAGCTACCACTGGGGGACAAGAGAGATGTTTTTTGGTGGGATGTGAGCAACATTTTACAATTTTTAATAGTTGTGTATATATTTTAATATGTTTTAAAGAAAGCTATAACTAGCATATCTTGCCCAGGACTCCACGGATATTATTATGAGGAGAAAGCTAGATTTACTTAAATCTTAAAAGTGAGTTACTGTAAAGACAAATATAATATGAATGTCATTACTGTAGAATGTGCATAGATCAAAAATTGTACGAGTTGTATGCAAATGACTGAGGTTTGGAAATAGTATTTAACCCACCAATGGGGCTCACAATTGAGGAAACTCGAGCTCAGAAGTATCACCATGTTTCAAAGAATTTAAGATGCTATGGGTCATAGGCGGTATCCTAATTTCAAGGGGCTAAAATGTAAGGAAATTTGATGAATAAATGAAATATGGAAGTGGCTTACCTCAAAGTTAAACATCTATGATTGAGAGTGTTTCAAAGGTCATTTTCTTCTCTGAGAGCATTTCTGCCTAAATAGTCATTAAGTGTCAACCCGAAGGAATAACATTCTCATGGTGGAATTTCAGGTCTTCCTTGTGGCAGGTACGTAGGTGAAATAGTTTCAGGTAGGAGCCCTTCTGTGGTTCCCTGAAGTAACCCTTACAGAAGATGACCTACTCCCCCCATCAATGTCCTTCATCCAAAGACCAGTAGAAGAAACATATCTGTAGATGAACAGGTTGTGTGCGTCACTTGTTTCAGCAAGAGATGTTGGAAAGGAGTTATGATGCGATTTGAGTTTGAGTTATGTGATTTTGAGGAGGGTCAGACAAGCAGGGCTTTGCTCTGGATTGGATGCTATCAGAAAGGACAGGCAATTCTAGGATTTGATATCTTAATACCTCTTATCTAGAAGGTGAGAGAAATGAAGGTACGCTAATGCTAGGGTTGGTAAGGAAGCAGCACCCACTTCTATTAGCCAGGACAGGAGGATGTTTGGTCATTTTTGTGGTTTGGAAATATTCACGTGAGTCCCTATTCAGACGTAATAACAGAGTGGTCTGGTCTTTGTCTTGGTCCACCGTGGTCACAGCATGGCCTTGCCGTATGTTAGCGTTCTGTACAATTGTTTATGTTCAACAGGAGAACAAGACTTAGCTGTGAGTGCCAGACCAACGCCTGGGTGTTGGGCTGCTTTTCTTTCTTACATCTTCCCATGTAGCTCTTTCCTGAACCACCTTGCTCCATTCCCAGACAAAATGCCAGACACAAATTGTCAGCAAGAGTTTTGTATTATGTTAATGAATTCAAGACCCAGTCTTGGACTCTGCGATGGCAAATGCCTTTGCTTAACTCTGAAAGAAATTGCCCTGCTACCTTATCTCTTCAGGAGGATGTGATCTGCAGCCATCCATGACAATCAATACTATACTTTAACAAAGGCAATAATCTATGTGCTCACCAGTTAATCTTTCCCCAGACAACACCCCCCGCCCCACCCCCCACAACTCTTTTTTAATATGACAAAGAGTAATTGCCCTACAGAGAATTCCCTGTGATTTCTGTGCTCCATCAGTAGCATTTGCTGATGGTGGCAGAAAAAGAAAAGCATCCTTGGAAACAGAACTCTCTCAAGGCCTGTGATACTAATGGCCACCACCTCCCCAAGGCTACAGGCACTATTATCTAGAGGTAACTAAAAGGAAATGAATCTCAGGGCCCTGGACAGTAGGGGATTCCTTTTTGGGGATGATGGAAGTGTTCTGGAATTAGATGGTGCTGATGAGTGAATATACTAAAAACTACTGAATTGTACACTCAGAAGGGTGAATTTTATGGTATGTGAATTATATCTCAATTTTTTAAGTCTTTTGAAGGAAGTGAAAAGCGAGAGAGGGCAGAGAGACTTCTCTTACAGGCAATTGTTAGACTTGCTTTTTATTTTTGTCCCCTAAATTATGAAGTTTTAAAGGTCACTGGAAATGTAGTGTTTGATATTTACTTAGGAACATATTTGCTATCTGTATTCAAAGCTTTCATCTCTGGATGAAAGTAACTAGCAGAATTGGTAACTGTGGTTAATCCAGTATCCATGACACTAGCAGAGGTGTAAATTTTCTCTTTGAAATAGTGTGAACTGAACCAGGCTAGGAGGTTATATTCTTCCCTTATCATAGGAAGGTTCATTTTTAAGAAGTCAGTCAGTTGTGTTTTCAGAGAGAATTTGTACTCGTCTTTTTAACTATTTTGTCACCAATTCCAGCAAAAGTAAATCAGACACACCTGTACCAGTAATTTCTAAAAGGATTTCTCTAAAGGCTAAAACCCAGTTAAGTGTGAGAAGGAGAAAGGTATTAGAAAGCATGTTGCTCTGCACAGGTTTACAGAGTGAACATGGACGCTCATAGCATTCGTTCATTCGTTCATTCATTCATTCATTTGTGTCAGGTGTTCTGTCAGGCACTGGGGGATGCAAAGACAGAGGGGGCACATAGCCTGCCATCAAGGAACTTCAAGGGCAGTGGCACAGCTGAGTATGTCTTTTAATGTCACCTGGGTACATGGCTGAGCACTTTTTTTTTAAGGTAATGTCTACTCATGCTGATTCCACAGTAATGGAAATTAAGACTCTGGAACTTGGAAACAAAAAAGACAAAGGAAACTCTTATTCCTTAATTAAGTAAAAAAACTCCTCCTAGAGAGGGACCCCCATCTTTCCTTGGGACCTCTTTGAACCCAGGGGCAACTAGGGTGGTATTTATCAGTACAAAGGGAAAGGGCAGCTTGCAGGGCTGCCCCATCCCAGGTGTTGTTCTGCCATTTTCTCTGCATCATATTGGGTAGTTTTCTCATGTAGACAAGAGCTCAAATAATTACAGGCTTCCAGATATTTTACTGCAAGCATCTTTTTTTGAAAGAAACAGAATCAAAAACTTCTGCATGGGGCTTCCCTGGTGGCGCAGTGGTTGAGAGCCTGCCTGCCAGTGCAGGGGACACGGGTTCAAGCCCTGGTCTGGGAAGATCCCACATGCTGCGGAGCAACTGGGCCCGTGAGCCACAATTACTGAGCCTGTGCGTCTGGAGCCTGTGCTCCGCAACAAGAGAGGCCACAATAGTGAGAGGCCCGTGCACCACGATGAAGAGTGGCCCCCGCTTGCCGCAACTAGAGAAAGCCCTCGCACAGAAACGGAAGACCCAACACAGCAATCAATCAATCAATCAATAAATATTTAAAAAAAAAAAAATTCTGCATGATAGTGGTTTAAGGAGCTGTTGCTTGAGAAAATGCATAACGATAAATAGATAACTTAATGAAATAACATTTTGAAATGATTTTATATTTCAACAAGCACAGCAGCATCTATACACATTCGATTTGAAACATAGAATACCATCAACTCAGTTTACACACAATTTTTAACTTTTCAACCGTCAGATTTCCAAAGATTTAAAAGTTCTATGATTCTCAGTGTTGGTGAGAATGTGGCAAAACTTTCCTACTCTGTGGATGGGGTAGAAAATTGATACAGCCTTTCTGGAAAACAATTGGGCAGTATCTATCAAAAATTTTAATGTGCCTTCTCTTTGACTCAGCAATTCCATACCTATAAAAATTACCCTACACAAGTTTACAAAACGAAGAATGATACATACTGCAATGTTCCTCATGAGAGTGTGAAATCTGGAAACAACAAAAGTATTTTAATGAGGGACTGGCTAACCAGTCATATAACAAAATACTTTATAGCCATTGAAAAGAATGAGTTCTGTGGTGTATTATTGAGTAAAAATTCAAGTTACAGAACAGCATGTATGGGATGGTCTCATTGATATTAAATATATATATTTATTTACAGTCTAAAGCCTACAACAGGAACAAGAAACATTTTTTTAGCCTTATGCTGGAATTTCTCAAATTTGAGTAATGTATGGATCCCCTAAAGGAAAATAGTTCTTTGGATACTCACTATTAGTTTAAAATTTTTAATCCTAAATTTTACTTAAATAGGTACAAGAATTGGAAATCAGTGTACTCTTGGTGCTTTTAGCATCAACTGGGGATCCCAGAAAGTTGGAGCATTAGTAAAAATACAAATGCAATTTATAAATTAAATGCCAAAAAATTATATAATAAAAACTCAAATGGGTAGAGGATGTTGTGCTGAAATGAGATCTCTGATGAAGTTACAATTGTAGAGAGACCTCAGGTAGAAGTCTATATTAAATCATTTTGCATTTGACTTTGATAATACTCTTTATATTGCTATCATGCTATAAAATATGAAAAACTTCAGGTCTGTGTTTGAAATTCAGGATATTCAGACCACATTTAACCAAAACTATGGATCAATTTTAATAAGATACTTGATAGCTCTAAATTGATTTTATTCCCTTAAAAGTAAGGTTATTATTATAACATTTTTAACACATCAAATATTGTGGGGAACAGGAAAATATCTGAACCTGCTCTGTTTTTTGAAACAGAGCAGGTTCAGATGTTGAAAAAAATGCAGTTTCAACATAGAGTTCACAGTCAAAACTTAGAAAGAAAATGATAAAGATATGAATCATTCATATCATTTAGAAAATGACCATAATTCAAGTTTTCTTATCATTGTTTCTATTTTGTCTGCAAATGAAATGTTCAAATGACCAACAGTACGATGTCCTGTGGCTTTCAGATAGCCCAAATGCACCATCTTCATATTAAGTCTGCTTCTGGTCTTTTCTCATTATTCCTCATTAATTGAAGTAGTCCATTACTCATTTTAATTATGTTAATTTTCAGGATGTCAGCTTGAATTCTCAATTTATTAAATACTTTTTTTAACTTAAGTCTTCATATATGAAAATACCACTCAAGTGCAAATTAGAAAATAATTCAACATAAGGGTGACAGTTACCATTTTGACATTGGGACCTGCCAACATTAGGGCAGTTACATCTGCTTTTCAACTCATAAAAAGTTAAAAACCAGAAAAAGTCATGTTATGGCACGAGGAGTAGGATTTTGAGTGATTTTTACTTTTTCCTTGCCCTTTCATGCATTATTGGAATGTTTTTCAATGATTGTGATTATTAACACAACATTAAAAGTAAATAATAAGGCTGGTTTCATTGTGCGGAAAAAAGATAATATGCTGTCACTTTGTCACTTGACTCCTGAAGTTATAAGCATAAATTAAAACAAAGGTAATAAAATTGAGGTCTAGCTTGAAGTCATCTGTAATCTGGATGACAGCATTTTTTCACATTTAATCGTCAAGAAGGCTATGCAAATGAATAGACACAGTTACAAATAATTTTGTATAAAGAGCCCACAGGTTTCAGACAGTATGTCTCGAATCCCTAGGTGTCCTTAGACCTGGTTGGAGAAACACTTTATATCCTTGTGTTGTTTAAAGTTTTTATAATGGGGGCTTCCCTGGTGGCGCAGTGGTTGAGAGTCCACCTGCCGATGCAGGGGACGCGGGTTCGTGCCCCGGTCCGGGAAGATCCCACATGCCGCGGAGCGGCTGGGCCCGTGAGCCATGGCCGCTGAGCCTGCGCGTCCGGAGCCTGTGCTCCGCAACGGGAGAGGCCACAACAGTGAGAGGCCCGCGTACTGCAAAAAATAAAAATAAATAAAGTTTTTATAATGATCGAGATAAAAATAAAGTAGTGCCATCTTATAGTCACCCCCCTTCTCACCACCCCACCCTGCGCTCCCCATCTCCTTTTTAGGGTTTTCCCTCCCCCTGTGTGTCTACTAGACATGCTCTTCCTCACAGGTAGGTGCTTTGATACACTGATAGGACTGCTGCAAAACAGCCCACTATGGAGTGTGACTGCGACAGAAAATAAGAGCAGACCAAAGATCTGGTACCAAAATTCAGAAGCCCAGTACAGCAGAGTCCAGGCTGGGATGGAGAGGTTTTAAAGGTTTTTAAAGCCTAAAACCACCGGTAGCGGCTCCACATTAGAAAAGCAAAGTCTCTGAGCACAGCTGACTGGCTGCCAAGGTCTGGGTTTATGGTAGGGGGAGCACAGGGGCCCCTGGAGGGTCTCTGCTGAGCCCTGGGCACCTACCTGAGATGACAGGTCTAGCTCCTCTGCTGTGTGGGTAGGGTCTGGATTTTGGAGCCCAGCCAAGTCTGTGGGCTCAATGGCCCGATCAAGACTGGTCAGCATCTAGAAGACGGTTTCAATCACCCACTTCACAAAGAGACTCAGAAGGTTAGAGGAAACCTTAAAAACTGGCTGATCTAGTTCTTTTTCAAGCGCAGGAAAAGGAGTCTTATAGAGATTACTACTTGCCCAGTGGATCGATTAGAGTTAGAATCCAATTCTCTTGACTCCACCCAGAGCTCTTTAAAATTACAACGCATTGCAAATTCATCTTCAGTAAGAAACACTACCTTCCTCCTTTCTGAAAACCACCAACAGCAGCATGCAAAGAGTCCACACTCAGCAAGGGAGCATGGTGGCACCCACTAAGGCCAGAATTCTGTTTAAAAAGGTTGTCTTTTATGTGCTCTGAGAGGGAATGGGGCAGGTGGACAGAGAGGGGAGAGAAGTTAAGCAAGTATATGATTCTGGCAAAGGCCAGAGGAGGTGAACATGGCCTGATCCCAAAGGGCACCTCTGCAGCTGGAGGCTACCATTCAGAGTTTTGTACTCATGACTTGAGGCAAGAGGATTAGCATTTAGTACCCTTGCATCTTGGCCAAGGTCCTGCCTGCAGGAGCTGAAACTCCTAGGCACTGCTAGGTGGGCAGAGCCACTCCAGAAGCCCAAGGGCAGGACTGTGCAGAAAGCGGCAGGTCTAGGCTGTTAGAAAGCACAGATGCCAGAGGAGGGTCACACAGAACAGCATGGGGATCCCAGGGGCGTGGGGAGTAGTGGCAGTGTCCACGACACTCCCCAAATATCATATTCCAATCCTGTCAGATCGTTGCCCTATTTCTTCTACAAACCAAATTGCACAGATTTACAGACTTGAAAAACAGGCATCAAGAAAGTCTTCTAGATCATGGGTCAGTAACCTTCTTCTGTAATGATAGTAAATATTTTAGGCTTTATGGGCCACAAAGTGTCTGTTGCAACTACTACTCAACTCTTGGAAAAGCGGCCACAGACAATACATAAACAAATAAGTGTGGCTTCGTTCCAATAATATTTACTTTATGGACAATAGGAAATATGGAATTTCACATGATTTTCACATGTCATGATATATACTTCTTTTAAAGCCATTCTTAGCTTGCAGTCCATACAGACAATCAGCAACAAGTTGGTCTTTGAACCATAGTTTGCCAACTTCTGCCTTAGATCAATGGCTTTCAACCTCTTTTGACCATAACTATAAAAAAGCATTTAATATTACGTTATAACCTACAACATACATAAGCACACGTATATGTAATTAAAACTTGTTTCACAATAGCAAAGATCAATAAAACTAAAATCTGGTTCTTTGAGAAGATAAACAAAATTGATAAACCCTTAGCCAGACTCATCAGGAAAAAAAGGGAGAGGACTCAAATCAATAGCATTAGAAATGAAAAAGGAGAAGTAACAACTGACACTGCAGAAATACAAAGGATCATGAGAGACTACTACAAGAAACTGTATGCCAATAAAATGGACAACCTGGAAGATATGAACAAATTCTTAGAAAAGTACAACTTTCCAACACTGGACAGGGAAGAAATAGAAAACATGAACAGACCAATCACAAGCACTGAAATTGAAACTGTGCTTAAAAATCTTCCAACAGGGGCATCCCTGGTGGCACAGTGGTTGAGAGTCCGCCTGCCGATGCAGGGGACATGGGTTCATGCCCTGGTCCGGGAAGATCCCACATGCCGTGGAGAAGCTAGGCCTGTGAGCCATGGCCGCTAGGCCTGTGCCTCCAGAGCCTGTGCGTCCGGAGCCTGTGCTCCACAATGGGAGAGACCACAACAGTGAGAGGCCCGCGTACCACAAGAAAAAAAAAAAAAATCTTCCAACAAACAAAAGCCCAGGGCCAGATGGCTTCACCAGAGAATTCTATCAAACGTTTAGAGAAGAGCTAACACCTATTCTTCTCAAACTCTTTCAAAATATAGCAGAAGGAAGAACACTCCCAAACTCATTCTATGAGGCCACCATCACACTGATACCAAAACCAGACAAAGATGTCACAAAAAAAGAAAACTACAGGCCAGTATCTCTGATGAACATAGATGCAAAAATCCTCAACAAAATACTAGCAAACAGAATCCAACAGCACATTAAAAGGATCATACACCATGATCAAGTGGGGTTTATCCCAGGAATGCAAGGATTCTCAATATACACAAATCAATCAATGTGATACACCATATTAACAAACTGAAGGATAAAAACCATATGATCATCTCAATAGACGCAGAAAAAGCTTCTGACAAAATTCAACACCCGTTTATGATAAAAACTCTCCAGAAAGTAGGCATAGAAAGAACCTACCTCAACATAATAAAAGCCACAAACCCACAACCAACATCATTCTTAATGGTGAAAAACTGAAAGCATTTCCTCTAAGATCAGGAACAAGACAAGGGTGCCCACTCACCAGTATTATTCAACACAGTTTTGGAAGTTTTAGCCATGGCAATCATAGAAGAAAAAGAAATTAAAGGAATCCAAATTGTAAAAGAAGAAGTAAAACTGTCACTGTTTGCCGATGACATGATCCTATACATAGAAAATCCTAAATATGCTACCAGAAAACTACTAGAGCTAATCAATGAATTTTGTAGAGTAGCAGGATACAAAAGTAATGCACAGAAATCTCTTGCATTCCTATACACTAACAATGAAAAATCAGAAAGGGAAATCAAGAAAACACTCCCATTTACCATTGCAACAAAAAGAATAAAATACCTGGGAACAAACCTACCTAAGGAAGCAAAAGACCTGTATGCAGAAAACTATAAGACACTGATGAAAAAAATCAAAGACAATGCAAACAGATGGAGAGATATACCATGTTCTTGGACTGGAAGAATCAACATTGCGAAAATGGCTATACGACCCAAAGCAATCTATAGATTCAGTACAATCCCTATCAAATTACCAATGGCATTTTTCACAAAACTAGAACAAAAAATTTTACAATATGTATGGAAACACAAAAGACCCCAAATAGCCAAAAAAATCTTGAGAAAAATAACGGAGCTGGAGGAATCAGGCTCCCTGACTTCAGACTATACTACAAAGCTACAGTAATCAAGACAGTATGGTACTGGCACAAAAACAGAAACATAGATCAATGGAACTGTATAGAAAGCCCAGAGATAATCCCAGGCACATATGGTCACCTTATCTTTGACAAAGAAGGCAAGAATATACAATGGAGAAAAGACACCCTCTTCAATAAGTGGTGCTGGGAAAACTGGACAGCTACATGTAAAATAATGAAATTAGAACACCCCCTAACACCATACACAAAAATAAACTCAAAATGGATTAAAGACCTAAATGTAAGGCCAGACACTACAAAACTCTTAGAGGAAAACGTAGGCAGAACACTCTTTGAAATAAATCACAGCAAGATCTTTTTTGACCCACCTCCTAGAATAATGGAAATAAAAACAAAAATAAACAAATGGGACCTAATGAAACTTAAAAGCTTTTGCACAGCAAAGGAAACCATAAACAAGATGAAAAGACAACTCTCAGAATGGGAGAAAATATTTGCAAATGAAGCAACTGACACACAATTAATATCCAAAATATACAAGCAGATCATGCAGCTCAATATCAAAAAACCAAACAACCCAATCCAAAAATGGGCAGAAGACCTAAATAGACATTTCTCCAAAGGAGACATACAGACAGCCAACAAACACATGAAAAGATGCTCAACATCGCTAATCATTAGAGAAATGCAAATCAAAACCACAATGAGGTATCACCTCACACCAGTCAGAATGGCCATCATCAAAAAATCTACAAACAATAAATGCTGGAGAGGGTGTGGGGAAAAGGGAACCCTCCTGCACTGTTGGTGGGAATGTAAATTGATACAGCTACTATGGAGAACTTAAAAAATTAAAATAGAACTACTGTATGACCCAGTAATCCCACTACTGGGCATATACCCTGATAAAACCATAATTTAAAAAATACATGTACCACAATATTTATTGCAGCACTATTTGCAGTGGTCAGGACGTGGAAGTAATCTAAATGTCCATTGACAGATGAATGGATAAAGAAGATGTGAAATATATATACAATGGAATGTTACTCAGCCATAAAAAGGAACAAAATTGAGTTATTTGTAAGGGTGTGGGTGGACCTAGAGTCTGTCACACAGAGTGAAGTAAGTCACAAAGAGAAAGACAAATACCGTATGCTAACACATATATATGGAATCTAAAAAAATGGTACTGATGAACCTAGTTGCAGGGCAGGAATAAAGACGCAGATATAGAGAAAGGATTTGAGGACCTGGGGCGGGGGGGTGGGAAGGGGAAGCTGGGACGAAGTGAGAGAGTAGCACTGATATATATACACTACCAAATGTAAAATAGATAGCTAGTGGGAAGCAGCCGCATAGCATAGGGAGATCAGCTTAGTGCTTTATGAAGACCTAGAGAGGTGGGATATGGAGGATGGGAGGGAGGCTCAACAGGGAGGGGATATGGGGATATATGTATACGTATAGCTGATTCACTTTGTTGTACAACAGAAACTAACACAACATTGTAAAGCAATTATACTGCAATAAAGATATATTAAAAAATACTTGTTTCATAAAACAATTCTCACATTTTCTATGAACTATAAACTGATATTTTTTCATTTTAAGCTATTTGGTTTTATTTTTAAACACTGTCATGATCCGCTGAATTGTTTTGCAACCCACCAGTGGGTCACACCACCTGCAGTCTGCAAAACTCTGCTCTAGATCAATCGAAGTCTGTGCTCTGGGGAGTGGTGATAGCGCTGTCACAGTAGCTGTTTTGCATTCACCAGCACTGACGTTACATGGAATTTGCCAGTAAATAACATAAAGACCAAAAAAAGATGCTATCACAAACCTGTCAAGGGCAGCATGACAGGTTTGCCTGCCTCAACCTGCCTGGTACCAGGTGTTTCAGGAAATTTCAGATGGCTCCCTGTCTTTCTTGATGTAGGAAGCATGAATTTTATTTGAACTGAGCAGAATTCAGAGCAAAGAGAGAATTTAAAGCAACTGCAAGGCCCAACCTGAAACCTCAAGTTTGGCAGTTTCAAAGGAGACTTTAGACCATTTGCATTATAGCCATGCTCACCACCAGCTGAGGTATTTGAAAAGCGTGATCATTTCCAATAGTAACCTCCTGATACAGCTCAGCTAAATATCAAAGAGAGACCAGACTATGGTTGGCTTAAAAAAACCAAAAACCAAAACAAAGCAACAACAAAAACCAACAAACCGATTCACTATGACTGGAGGATAACGAAATGCCTGGTACTTTTATCTGATTGAGCCTAGCCTTATACTCGTTGCCTGTAGTTCAGGGAACATGACTGGCTTCTGGAAAACAGGACCTAGGAGAAACTTGCCTTTGTCGTTTCCCATTGTCCATTTCCCTCTTGTCACTTTCCTCTGGAGTTCCTGTCTTGCCTTCTTAACTAGATCTTAAAAATGCGATGGGAGATGGGGAGAAATTTGAAATCCTATTAAATGGCTTCAGGGTGATTCCTATTTTAATATTCTCCTCTTCGCCCCTACTTTCCCCCTAATGCATGTGGATAATTGGGATCCTTTTGCTTCTTTCTCTCCCCAACTTCAGTTCAGTTTAGAAGACACCTAATTGTGCACATTGCCTGAGCCAGATCTCAGGGACACAGTGGTTAACGAGACAGGAACCTGATCTTAAGGAACCTAGGATAGCATTAGGCCCCTCAAGGAGGTTCAAGGAGGTGAGATACCCCCTCAAGGAGGTTCAAGGAGGTGAGATGCGCCGAGTTCTTTGTTAGCTGTGAAGTTATTGATAATTGGAGTAATGTTAGCAATTAATCATTCCTCACAGGCACAGCCATCCTCTATGTAGCAGGATTATGGTCCACAAGCAGAAGCTTCTTACTTCCAAAGTCCCAGCTCTTTTATGTTTCAGGTAGAAAAAGATAAAAACTCTTAGTAACTGTGTGAGAGGTGGGGGGGAAATATATTAACTGATGATAAAACACATGTAAAGAAATACTTCAGAAAAAAGGATTCCAGGATATCCTAGATTCTAAGAAATTTTATTTTCTTATCTAAAATGGTCTTTTTAAAATACCTTGAAATATGCCATAATGTATTCATATTATATTTTGAGCTTTCAAGATATTCACTAATTTTTACAGTGATTAGTTTTTCTGATTATAGAAGAGTTAAACATGCTTATTTTTAGAGAGAATCTTTTTAAAATTAATTTATTTATTTATTTTTGGCTGCATTGGGTCTTCGTTGCTGTGCGCGGGCTTTCTCCAGTTGTGGCGAGCAGGGGCTACTCTTTGCTGCAGGGCTTCTTATTGCAGTGGCTTCTCTTGTTGTGGAGCACGGGCTCTAGGCGTGCGGGCTTAGTAGTTGCGGCACGCAGCCTCAGTAGCTATGGCACGCAGGCTCTAGAGCGCAGGCTCAGTAGTTGTGGCGCACGGGCTTAGTTGCTCCGCGGCATGTGGGATCTTCCCGGACCAGAGATCAAACCCATGTCCCCTACATTGACAGGCGGATTCTTAACCACTGCGCCACCAGGGAGGTCCCAACTTTATTCAAAACTTTAAGTAATAATGATAGATAGAAGGTAAAATTTCCCCCAAATCTCATCTTCCTTCATCCCCAACAACCGTTATTAACATTTCAGTGTATGCTTCTCTAGTCTTTATGCTACAAATTAACATGCAAGCATACATACACTTTGGACAAAAATAGGATGTATTTTATGTATAATGTATATATGCTTAAGTATAAGGCATATAAGTGTATATGTAATGTAACATTTTAAAAGATTATAGGTGATATATATATATAATATATACACATATATATGTATATATGATAACTTTTTAAAAAACATTTCAGTATATTATGGGTATCTTTCCATATAAGCCTACTTTATTGTTTTAGCAGTAGCTTAACATTCCATTCATTGTGTGGCTATACAATTAAATGGTTTCCAGTTTTTAACTCTTAATAACAATGCTACAGCTAACAACTTTAAACATTACTTATTTGTACAAATATAAGCATAGAGTAAATTCTTGGAATTGAGGTGATTTACTCGAAGAGTACAAACACAATATGCCAGATTACTCTTCCTCCAACAGGATATACGCGTTTCTCTACTACCATGAAATGCTATGTGTGTTACAGATTTTATTTTATTAAAAAACTTTCTTTTTTTTTTTTTTTTTTTGCGTACACGGGCCTCTCACTGTTGCGACCTCTCCCATTGCGGAGCACAGGCTCCAGACGAGCAGGCTCAGCGGCCGTGGCTCACGGGCCCAGCTGCTCCGCGGCATGTGGGATCTTCCCGGACTGGGGCACGAACCTGTGTCCCCTGCATCGGCAGGCGGACTCTCAACCACAGCGCCACCAGGGAAGCCCTAAACCTTCTTTTTTAAAAAAAATTATTTTTAAAATTTATTTATTTTTGGCTGCATTGGGTTTTCATGGCTGCGCGCGGGCTTTCTCTAGTTGCGGCGAGCGGGGCTACTCTTAGTTGCCGTGCGTGGGCTTCTCATTATGGTGGCTTCTCTTGTTGTGGAGCACGTGCTCTAGGCACGTGGGTTTCAGTAGTTGTGGTGCACGGGCTTAGCTGCTCCGCGGCATGTGGGATCTTCCCGGACCAGGGCTTGATCCCGTATCCCCTGCGTTGGCAGGCGGATTCTTAACCACTGCGCCACCAGGGAAGCCCATGTTATAGATTTTAAATCTTTACCAATCTAATGATGGGAAAAATGAATCCTGATTGTTAAATTAAAACAATTGAATATTCAAGATTGCTATTGAGTTTGATCATCTATTCCCATGTGTATTAGCCACTTGCTTGTTTTTCATTTTTTTGTTGAGATATAATTCACATACCATAAAATTCACTATTTTAAAGTATATATTTCAGTGCTTTTTAGTATATTCACAAGATAGTACAACCACCACCTCTGTCTAGTTCCAAGACATTCTGGATATTTCCTATAAATGGAATCAAGTAATATGTGGACTTTTGTGACTAGTTTCTTTCACTTAGCATAATGTTTTCAAGGTTCATCCGTGTTGTAGCAGGTATCAGTGCTTTCTTTTTATGGTTGAATAATATTCCATAGTATGGATATACCAAATTTTGTTTATCCATTCATCAATTGATGAACATTTGGGCTGTTTCCACTTTTTGCCTATTATGAATAATGTTGCTATATACATTTGTGTACAAGTTTTTGTATGAACATATATTTTCAATTATCTTGAGTATATACCTAAGAATAGAATTGCTGGGTCATATGGTAACTCTATATTTAACTTTTTGAGGAACTGCCAAGCTGTTTTCCACAGTGGCTGTACCATTTGCATTCTAATCAGTAGTGCACAAGGGTTCCAATTCTACACATCTTTACCAGTATTTTTTATCATCCTTTTTTTCCCCAAATTATAACCATCCTAGTACATGTGAAGAGGTATCTCATCATAGTTTTGATTTGCATTTCCCTAGTGACCACTGAGATTGAACAGCTTTTCATGTACTTATTGACCATTTGTATATCTTCTTTGAAGAAATATCTCTTCAAATGCTTTGCCCATTTAAAATTTATTTGTTCATTTTAAAATTTTTAAACTTTTAATCATTAACTTGTAAGTTTTCTTTACATATTCTAGGTACTACTAATCCCTTACTATATGATTTGCAAATATTTTCTCCCATTCTGTGACTTGTCTCTTCACTTTCTTGATAGTGTCCTTTGATGCAAAAAAGTTTCTAATTTTGAAAAAGTCCTCTTTATTTTTTTTTGGTTGTTGTGCTTTTGGCGTCACATCTAAGGAAATTTTGCCTAATCCAAGGTCACAAGGATTTACATTTATGTTTTCTTCTAGGAGTTTTATAGTTTTAGCTCTTACACTGAGAGCTTTGATCTATTTTGAGTTAACATTTGTATATGTTGTGAGGTAGGGGACCAAATTTATTCTTTTGTATGTCAAAATCCAGTTATCTCGGCACCCACTTGCCTTTTTTTTAACCCTATAAATTTTCTATTTATACCTTTTCCCCATTTTTTCCTTACTGGGTTGTTTTGGGGCATTTTCATGAATTTGTAAGGGTTGTCTCTATAGTAAGAAAATTAGCATTTGCCATATTAATTATAAATATTTTTCTCAATTGATGATTTATCTGTTAAGTTTGCTTATGGTAGGTTTGGTTTGTTGGTTGTTTTTAAACTCCTTTGTTGGATTTTTAGCCATGCAGATGTTTTAAATTTTGGGTCATCGAATTTACCAGTGTCTATGTTTAGGGCTTCTGGTTTCCCTGTCAAGCTTTTTTCTTCTATGGAATTTCTTCTGAAGTGGTAATAAAATACTGAAGTGATAGACATCAACATCATTAGAAGTACACAAGTGACAACCGAAGCTGTGAGGGTGAGTGAGTTCTCTGGGAGAAGGTGCACAGAGACAGAAGGGATGAGGGCCAAGTACTGGGCCTTTGGGAATATCCAGACCAGAGGTGGAGGGAGAAGATGAGAAAGCAAAGAAAATCCAGAAGAAACAAATGAATGAGGCGGAGGGGAAAGGAGATGATATGGACCACTAACCAACAGAGGCAAGCAGGGATTTACTGAGTGCCAGCTACAGCAGTAGTCCCAGGAGAGCTGTGGGATATCAGATGGCCAGGTCCATGGACAAGTGTACATGGAGATAAAGGAGACAGCTTGTTTAGGAGGTGTGGCAATGAAAAGACAGATAATTAGAGGGGGCAAAAGGGTCTAACAAAGATTTATTTTCTCTCCAAAAAGAGAAAAATGGGGGAATTTTGCCATGATTTACGGTTAAGAACAGGAGAGTTTTGCTGATAAAAATAAGGATTTAGGAAGCTTAGTTAATTCTCATGATGCTGGGGGTTTAGATCCTAAGAAATTTTGAAAGCTCTATGAACAGAAGCTGGAAGGGAAAAAAAGCCAAGCATTTAAGTGAGTTAATATAGGTAAATTGCTTCTAACAGTACATGTGTAAGTTTTGGTCTCTGAGAAGCAGACACTAAAATGGGATTAGGAATGCAAAAGATTATTGGGTGTAATGCCTTTAAAAGATAAAAGGAAAAGGAGGCAAGATTAGGCAGGGAAAGCCTTGAGACCAATATGCAGATCTGACAGCACCTCTGCCAACCCATAGGGGAACTCTGGGGTAAGACTGCCCATTAAAGGAGTCCTGAGCTAGGGAGCAAGGGCCTGGCCCCAAACAATATGTCAGGGGGTGATAAGTGCTAAGGATGTAGGGAGGGCTGTGGAGGGTGGACGGGCTTGCAAATTTAAAAAGAGGCAAAGAGGTGAGTGTGGTGAGTGTGGAGTGTTGGGGGAGATGGGAGAGGGGACAGGGAGTGTAGATTAATAATTGATGAGATCTGAGAGGATGGGAGTGGGAAGGGAACACCATGTAGAGTCACTGTAAGAATTTGGCTTTTATATAAGGGAAATGAGAAAACAATTGCGGGGGTTTGAGCAGGGGAGTGACATGATCTAACTAATGTCTTGCAAGGATTGTGGTTGCTCCTTTAAGAATAGACTGAGGTAGTGCAGGCATGGAAGCAGTGAGATGATGGGCCAGGGTGGTGGCAGCGGAGATGGTGCGAGATGGTCAGATTCTAGATACGAGTAGAGCCAATAAGATTTTATGATGGATTAGACATGGAATGTGAGCAAAAAAGAGGCATTAGGGATAAATCTGTGTGTATTAGTTCTCTACTGCTCTGTAACACATTACCTCCACACTTACAGAACTGTGAGGTAGTGAGGGTTGTTTTAAACTGCTAAATTCGTGATTATTTTTTATGGCAGCAATGGAAAATGAATAAACCTTCCCAAGAAGCTTATCTTTGAATAACCCTCGTAAGGAAATGTCTCCTTATTTATTGCACTAAAATCTGTCACTCCATTCCTTCCACCATTAGACCTAACTTTATTTCTTGGAGCCATGTAGACAGCCCATCCTATCTTAGAATACAGCCCATTTGAACCTTCCCTTCTTTGGACCAAAGATTCCCTGTGCATTCTCCACCCTGGTTACTTTTCTTTAATGTAGTGTTTTATTTAGGTCCCTGGATTTACATTCTAGATAAAAGGGACTTTACTATAACAACAATATGTTTGAAAAGTCTTTGCCAATTTGGAGTTTCTTATTCTTCCATTATAAAAGAGAATGTTTCCATCTGTATTACCAAAGATAAACATTATTTTCTGGACCATCGACAATGTTATTGTCCATAATAGAAAAGCATCCTGTAGAATGACCTGGAATCGAGGAAAATGAAGTAGAAAATTGTCAGGAAGCTTTCAGAAGTATGAATTTGCATGAACATTATGGATCGTGATACTTAATTAGGATTAAAATTCAATGCTTAGGTAGCTAACAGAAATTTCCCCAAGTGAAGTAAGCTCAGTGAAGAACAGCAGCATCTGGGAATTAAGATGTTGTATTTCATCTATCTAGCTGGGCATCTGACAGGAATAAGTCTCCTTCCTTGGTTCTTGCAACACAGGGCAGTACCAAGAGCTTTGCTAACACATCAGGGAAGACAGGTGGCTGATTATTGGTATGATCTTCAGCTGAGAGCTCTTAAAATCTCCCGGCAGCATGATTCATGGCCAACCAGAACAAAAATGGATAAAATGAGAGGGAAAAAAAACCCTTAAGACTGAAAAGACAGAAACCTACAAGGGAGAACAACATCTGAATGATCATTAAAATGATTAACTATCCCATAAAAAGGTGACTTTAAAGATAAAATGATATGAGGGAAGCAAGGCCATTGGGAATACTTTGGAAAGTGACCAAGAAAAACTAGATCTGATAACTAATAAGAGTGGGTTCTTGTTTGGTTTGTATTACAATTGCAGTTTCCAGTTTCATGCGTATATGGGCATTTTCCTCAATTAAATTTTCAGCTCTTTTGGAAGAATGGCTATGTCTTATGTTTGCTTTGAATAAGATAAATAGCAAGTACTTCAAAAATACTCAATTAATTGAACTGAATCAAGTTGGCTGTTTGTTGACTGGCTGAATAACAAATGAAGACATTGTTGTTCTAATTAGAATACAGATCTCTTGGGAGAAAGCTAGATTGAGTCCAAAGAAACCATATGTTCCTGATTCTTCCATCCTTCCTCCTTAAATAATCCACTACTCGGTGGTGTTTTTAAAATTATGATCCAAGGATTTCTGCATTAGAATTGCCTGGAGATACTTGTTAACAATGAAAAATGCCACATCCTACTGCCCAGGTTAGACCCACTGAATCAGAATCTGGAAGGGAGAGGTATTTGTGTTTTTCTAAAACTGAAGTATAATTTATATACAATAAATGCATATATTTTAATTATATCATTCAATGGGGGGGGATTTGAAAAATATGTATACCCTATATAACCACCACCCCAACCAAGACTTCTATCATTCCAGAAAGTTTCCTTAGGCCCCTTTCCAGTCAAGTACCCCACGGCTCTGAAGCAACCACTGTTCTCATTTCTATCACACCACATATACTTTTTTTTAATAGATCTTTATTGGAGTATAATTGCTTCACAATACTGTATTAGTTTCTGTTACACAACAAAGCGAATCAGCCATATGCACACACATGTCCTCATATCCCCTCCCTCTGGAGCCTCCCTGCCATCCTCCCTATCCCACCCCTCTAGATCATCTCAAAGCACTGAGCTGATCTCCCTGTGCTATGCTGCTGCTTCCCACCAGCCAACTATTTTACATTCGGTCGTGTATATATGTCGATGCTACTCTCACTTCACCCCAGCTTTGCCCTCCCACCCTGTGTCATCAAGTCCATTCTCTATGTCTACCTTTTTATTCCTGCCCTGCAACTAGGTTCATCCAACTCCATTTTTCTTTCTCAAGATTGCTTTGGCTATTCGGGGTTTTTTGTGTTTCCATACAAATTGTAAGATTTTTTGTTCTAATTCTGTGAAGAATGCCATTGGTAGTTTGATAAGGATTGCATTGAATCTGTAGATTGCTTTGGGCAGTATAGTCATTTTCACAATATTGATTCTTCTGATCGAAGAACATGGTATATTTCTCCATCTGTTTATGTCATCTTTGATTTTTTTCATCAGTGTTTTATAGTTTTCTGAGTACAAGTCTTTCGCCTCCTTAGGCAAGTTTATTCCTAGGTTTTTTATTCTTTTTGTTGCAGTGGCAAATGGGAGTGTTTCCTTAATTTCTCTTTCTGATTTTTCATTGTTGTTGTATAGGAATGCCAGAGATTTCTGTGCATTAATTTTGTATCCTGCAACCTTACCAAATTCATTGATTAGTTCTAGTAGTTTTCTGGTGGCATCTTTAGGATTTTCTATGTATAGTGTCATGTCAATGGCAAACTGTGACAGTTTTACTTCTTCTTTTCCAATTTGTATTCCTTATATTTCTTTTTCTTCTCTGATTGCTGTGGCTAGGACTTCCAAAACTATGTTGAATACGAGTAGCGAGAGTGGACATCCTTGTCTTGTTCCTGATTTAGTGGAAATGCTTAGCCAAACTCATCAAGAAATGAAGGGAGAGGATGCAAATCAATAAAATTAGAAATGAAAAAGGACAAATCACAACTGACACTGTAGAAATACAAAGCATTATAAGAGACTACTACAAACAACTATATGCCAATAAAATGGACAACCATGAAGAAATGGACAAATTCTTGGAAAGGTACAATTTTCCAAGACTGAAACAGGAAGAATTAGAAAATATAAACAGACCTATCACAAGTAATGAAATTGAAACTGTAATTAAAAATCTTCCAGCAAACAAAAGTCCAGGACCAGATGGCTTCACAGGCGAATTCTACCAAACGTTTAGAGAAGAGCTAACACCAATCCTTCTCAAACTCCCAAATTCATTCTATAAAACCACCATCACCCTGATACCAAATCCAGAAAAAGATATCACAAAAAAAGAAAATTATACACCAATGTCACTGATGAACATAGATGCAAAACTCCTGAACAAAATACTAGCAAACAGAATCCAAGAGCACATTAAAAGTGTCCTACACCATGATCAAGTGGGATTTATCCCAGGGATTCAAGGATTCTTCAATATACGCAAATCAATCAATACACCACATTAACAAATTAAGGAATAAAAACCACATGATTGTCTCAATAGATGCAGAAAAAGCTTTTGAAAAAATTCAGCACCGATTTATGGTAAAAGCTCTACAGAAAATGGGCATAGAGGGAACCTACCTCAACATACTACAGGCCATATATGACAAACCCACATATACTCTTTTGAGTCAGGCTTCTTTCACTCAACATGTTTTTTGATATTTATCCATGTTTTTACATGTGTCAATAATTAGTTCTTAGGCTTCCCTGGTGGCACAGTGGTTGAGAGTCTGCCTGCCGATGCAGGGGACACGGGTTCGTGCCCCGGTCCGGGAAGATCCCACATGCCGCGGAGCGGCTGGGCCCGTGAGCCATGGCCGCTGAGCCTGCGCGTCCGGAGCCTGTGCTCCGCAACGGGAGAGGCCACAACAGTGAGAGGCCTGCATACTGAAAAAAAAAAAAAAAATTAGTTCTTTTTATTGCTAAGTAATATCCCATTGCAGGAATATGCTACAATTGGTTTATACATTCACCTGTTGATGGACATTTGAGTTGTGTATTCCTTTTCTAGGTAGCATAACAAATTACCACAAATGTAGCAGTTTAAAACAACACACATTTATTATCTCACAATTTCCATGGGTCAGGAGTCTAGACCTGGCTTAGCTGGATCCTCTGCTCAGAGTCTCACAAAACTGCATGCATGGTGTCAGCCAGGCTGCACTCCTGTCTAGAGCTCAGGGACCTCTTCCAAGCTCAGAATTCAGATCCTTGCAGTTGTGGGACTGAGGAGCTCGGCTTTTTACTGGCCATCAGCTGCCCTCTGCAGTTCTCTGCCATGTGGCCCTGTCCATAGACGGTTAACAACATGGCTGGCTGCTCCTCCAAGGCCAGCAGGAGAGGCTTCCCCTTCAGTCTACTAAAATGGAATCTTATAAAATATAACATAATTGTGGGGGTGACATTCCATTGCCTTTGCTACATTGCATAGAACAAGTCAAGATTTCACCCAGACTCTAGAAGAGGGGATTATACAAGGCTGTGGCTTATCAGGAGTCACCTTACAGTGTGTTCACCAGAAGTTGTTTCTAGTTTTTAGCTATTATGTATACTAGTACCAAGTCTTTTTTTTTTTTTAATTTTTATTGGAGTATAATTGATTTACAATGTTGTGTTACTTTCTGCTGTACAGCAAAGTGAATCAGTTATACATATACATACATCTATTCTTTTTTAGATTCTTTTCCCATATAGGTCATTACAGAGTATTGAGTAGAGTTCCCTGTGCTATACAATAGGTCCTTATTAGTTATCTATTTTATATATAGTAGTGTGTATATGTCAGTCCCAATCTCCCAATTTATCCCTACCCCTCTTTCCCCCGGTAACCATAAAATTGTTTTCTATATCTGTAACTCTGTTTTGTTAATAAGTTCATTTGTACCATTTTTTAAGATTTCACATATAAGCAATATCATACGATATCCATTCCTCTGTTGATGGACATTTAGGTTGCTTCCATGTCCTGGCTATTGTAACTAGAGCTGCAGTCAACATTGGGCTGCATGTATCTTTTTGAATTATGGCTTTCTCCAAGTATATGCTCAGGAGTGGGATTGCTGGATCATACGGTAGCTCTATTTTTAGTTTTTTAATGAACCTCTATACTGTTCTCCATGGTGGCTGTACCAATTTACATTCCCACCAACAGTGCAGGAAGGTTCCCTTTTCTCCACACCCTCTCTAGCATTTATTGTTTGTAGCTTTTTAATGATGGCCATTCTGACTGCTGTGAGGTGATACCTTGTAGTTTTGATTTGCATTTCTCTAATAATTAGTGATGTTGAGCAGCTTTTCATGTGTTTGTTGGCCATCTGTATGTCTTCTTTGGAGAAATGTCTATTTAGGTCTTCTGCCCATTTTTGGATTGGGTTGTTTGTTTTTTTGATATTGAACTGCATGAGCTTCTTGTATATTTTGGAGATTAATCCTTTGTCCATTGTTTCATTGGCAAATATCTTCTCCCATTCTGAGGGTTGTCTTTTTGTCTTATTTATGGTTTCCTTTGCTGTGCAAAAGCTTTGAGATTTCATTAGGTCCCATTTGTTTATTTTTGTTTTTAGTTCCATTTCTCTAGGAGATGGGTCAAAAAAAGATCTTGCTGCAATTTATGTCAGAGAGTGTTCTGTCTATGTTTTCCCCCAAGAGTTTTATAATATCCAGCCTTACATTTAGGTGTTTAACCCATTTTGAGTTGATTTTTGTGTATGGTGTTAGGGAGTGTTCTAATTTTATTCTTTTACATGTAGCTGTTCAGTTTTCCCAGCAACACTCATTGAAGAGGCTGTCTTTTCCCCAACTAGTACACAAGTCTTTATGTGAACATATGCTTTCACTTCTCTTGGGTAAATTCCTAGGACTGGACTTGCTTGATCACAGAGTAGGTGTATGTTTAACCTTATAAGAAAATGCCAAACAGCTTTTCAAAAAGACTACAGTTTTATGCTCCCATCAACAATGTAATGAGGGTTCCAGCTGCTCCCCTTTTTCACGTATATTTGCTGTTGTCTCTCTTTGTCATTTTAGCCACTTTCTACTGGATGTGAAATCTGCATTTTTAATGAGCTCTGTGGGTGATTCTTACACATACTCATCCACTGCTTTAAAGACATGAGTCATGGAGAATTAGTTCAAGCCTAGTTAGTTACAGTTTTTTCAGAAGTCAGTCCCCAATCCTAACTGATCAACTGAATCACGGGCAACATTTGTTAAAAACAGATTCCAAGCTCTACTTCAGACCTCTGGAATCAGCATCTACGGGACTATAATTTGGGAAACTGTATTTTCCAAAAAACCTTCTAAGTGATCCTTTGCCCTGCTGGGGTTGGGAACCACTTCCCTCACTGTTTCCAGGCACAAAGTTGTCTTTGGTATGCTACTCACACAGAGAAACAAATGTGAAGTGGATCTAGGACTCTAAGAGGACACCTTAGCACTCCTTGCATTAATAAAGTCCGTTAACACACCAACAGGTTTATTTGCTTCCTGACTATCTTCTTATGTTAATGTCACAGCTTCACAGGAGAAAAGAATTTGGGAAGTTGTAGTTCAGATGTTTGGCTTTAATAACAAGGCATTTCTTACTTGAATAACTTTTATTTATTTATTTTTGGCTGCATTGGGTCTTTGTTGCTGTGCGTGGGCTTTCTCTAGTTGAGGCGAGCAGGGACTACTCTTCGTTGCAGTGCGTGGGGTTCTCACTGCGGTGGCTTCTCTTGTTGCAGAGCATGGGCTCTAGGCATGTCGGCTTCAGTAGTAGTGGCACATGGGCTCAGTAGTTGTGGCTCATGGGCTCTAGAGCGCAGGCTCTGTAGTTGTGGCGCACGGGTTTAGTTGCTCTGCAGCATGTGGGATCTTCCTGGACCAGAGCTTGAACCCGTGTCCCCTGCATTGGCAGGTTCTTAACCACTGCACCACCAGGGAAGCCCTTGAGAAACTTTTATCTCCAAGTGTAACTCTGTACTCTCAAGTAGCAACATTTTCAGGAAGACCTTAGTTTCTTTAAGAAGTAATTCTTTGAAAGATACTTTCTGTGCTGGTGAACGCTGGATGTGAGCCAGGGAGGAAGACAGAGCACCCAGAAAGCAGTTGCAATCTGGGTGCAAAGAGCTGAGAGAAGGAAAGGGCAGGGCCCTCTGGGGGCATGCAGCAGGGGCACCCCACCTGAGGAGGGGATGACAAAGACTATTCCAAGTTTCTTCTTCTCTAACCATCATTTTTTAAAAACCATGTTCATATGAATAGATGCAACTGAACTCTTCTCTGACCAGCAGTCTTTTCCCCTCATGCCAAACCTAGGGTAGTCATGTGTCAGGAGTGAGAGCATGGAGGAGGGGTGCTAGCTGCCTCCATGCCACTGGAGTTGAGAGCAACAGAGGGAGGGACAGAGGACAGGGCATGTGGCCAGTCACACATGCCAATGTGGCGGTAAACAGTTGATGGACTGTAGCCCAGGAACGAGGGGACCTCTTGTTGTGCTGCTGACTGCTGTGTTTGGGAGTCACATACCTCTGCTTCTTACACAGGGAAAAAAGCAAAATAAAATGGCGTCTCAACAACCTATATATACAGGGTGTCTGAAAAGTCTGGGCACATAGAATAAACATATTTTTAAACAGGGTGCTACTGCATTTTCAAATAATATGCTCATACTATTTTTCTTTAACCTTCAGACACATTTTCAGGTAAAATTTTTCTAAATTTCAGTACACTGCAGAGCATTCACAAAGTCTAGAAACACAGAGAAAATAAGTACTTCTTGTACTTTTTCAGGTGAACAATTGAACTCATAGCTTTAAAGTTAGAAGTTCTTCACCTGAAAAGGGGTCTGGAGATGGAAAAACACACTGAGCACAGCATTGGAAAATATAACCAACATGCTGTTTAAAAATAACCTGGGGGCAGAGTCAAGATGGCATACTAGGAGGATGTGGAATTCACGTCTCCTCACAACTAGGGCACCTACAGGCACTGTTGAGGGACCACAGACACCTAAGGGGATGGGAGGAACCTGCAGCAACCGGTAGTTTCAATTATACTTTTATTTTTCCTAATATATTTTTTTAATCTTTCTAATTTTATTTTGTTTTTCATTCGTTGATATCATACTGCTCCTTTTTTTCTTTCTTTCTTCCTTTTTTTTTTTTTTTTTAACTGCGCCATGAAGCTTGAGGGATCTAGGTTCCCAAGCCAGTGGTCGCACCTGAGCTCCTGTGGTGGGAGCTCTGAGTCCAAACCGCTGGACCAACAGAGAACCTCAGACCCCAGGGAATGTCAATCAGAGTGAGGCCTCCTGGAGGTCCTCATCTCAGCACCAAGACCCAGCTCTATCCAACTGCCTGCAAACTCCAGTGCTGGACGTCTCAGGCCAAACAACCAGTAAGACAGGAATACAGCACCACCCATCAAAAACAAAAAACAAAAAACAATGAAATGACAAAATTTTGTAACAGATGAAGGAGCAAGGTAAAAGCCTACAAGAAGAAATAAATAAAGATGAAATAGGCAACCTACTTGAAAAAGAATTCAGAGTAATGATAGTAAAGATGATCCAAAATCTCGGAAACAGAATGGAGAAAATACAAGGTACATTTAACAAGGATCTAGAAGAACTAAAGTGCAAACAACGGGGATGAGCAACACAATTACTGAAATTAAAAATACTCTGGAAGGAATCAATAACAGAATAACTGAGGCAGAAGAACAGATAAGTGAGCTGGAAGATAAAATGGTGGAAATAACTGCCAGGGAGCAGAATAAAGAAAGAAAAAGGAATGAAAAGAATTGAGGACAGTCTCAGAGACCTCTGGGACAACATTGAATGCACCAACATTCAAATTATAGGGATCCCAGAAGAAGAAGAGAAAAAGAAAGGGACTGAGAAAATATTTGAAGAGATTATAGTTGAAAACTTCCCTAACATGGGAAAGGAAATAGTCAGTCAAGTCCAGGAGGCACAGAGAGTACTATACAGGATAAACCCAAAGAGAAAGACACCAAGACATATTAATCAAACTACCAAAAATTAAATACAAAGAAAAAATATTGAAAGCAGCAAAGGAAAAGGAACAAATAACATACAAGGGAATTCTCATAAGGTTAACAGCTGATTTTTCAGCAGAAACTCTGCAAGCCAGAAGGGAGTGGCAAGACATATTTAAAGTGATGAAAGGGAAAAACCTACAACCAAGATTACTCTACCCAGCAAGGATCTCATTCAGATCTGAGGGAGAAATTAAAACCTTTACAGACAATCAAAAGGTAAGAGAATTCAGCACCACCAAACCAGCTTTACAAGAAATGTTAAAGGAACTTCTAGGTAGGAAAAACAAGAGAAGGAAAAGACCTACAAAAACAAACCCAAAACAATTAAGAAAATGGTAATAGGAACATACATATCGATGATTACCTTAAATGTAAATGGATTAAATGCTCCAACCAAAAGACATAGACTGACTTAATGGATACAAAAACAAGACCCATACATATGCTGTCTACAAGAGGCCACTTCAGACCTAGGACACATACAGACTGAAAGTGAGGGGATGGAAGAAGATATTCCATACAAATGGAAATCAAAAGAAAGCTAGAGTAGCAATTCTCATATCAGACAAGATAGACTTTAAAATAAAGAGTATTATAAGAGACAAAGAAGGACACTACATAATGATCAGGGGATCAATCCAAGAAGAAGGTATAACAATTGTAAATATTTATGCTTCCAGCATAGGAGCACCTCGATACATAAGGCAAATGCTAACAGCCATAAAAGGGGAAATCAACAGTAACACAATCATAGTAGGGGACTTTACCACCCCACTTTCACCAGTGGACAGATCATCCAAAATGAAAATAAATAAGAAAACACAAGCTTTAAATGATACAGTAAACAAGATGGACTTAATTGATAGTTATAGGACATTCCATCCAAAAACAACAGAATACACTTTCTTCTCAAATGCTCATGGAACATTCTCCAGGATAGATCATATCTTGGGTCACAAATCAAGCCTTGGTAAATTTAAGAAAATTGAAATCATATCAAGTATCTTTTCCGACCACAATGCTATGAGACTAGATATCAATTACAGGAAAAAAAACTATAAAAAATATAAACACATGGAGGCTAAACAATATGCTACTAAATAACCAAGAGATCACTGAAGAAATCAAAGAGGAAATCAAAATATACCTAGAAACAAATGACAATGGAAACAGGACAACCCAAAACCAATGGGATGCAGCAAAAGCTGTTCTAAGAGGGAAGTTTATATAAATACAATCCTACCTCAAGAAGCAAGAAAAATCTCAAATAAACAACCTAAACTTACACCTAAAGCAATTAGAGAAAGAAGAACAAAAACACCCCAAAGTTAGCAGAAGGAAAGAAATCATAAAAATCAGATCAGAAATAAATGAAAAAGAAATGAAAGAAACAATAGCAAAGATCAATAAAACTAAAAGCTGTTTCTCTGAGAAGATAAAGACAAAATGATAAACAATTAGCCAGACTCATCAAGAAATAAAGGGAGAAGACTCAAATCAACAGAATTAGAAATGAAAAAGGAGAAGTAACAATGGATACTGCAGAAATACAAAGGATCATGAGAGACTACTACAAGCAACTATATGCCAATAAAATGGACAACCTGGAAGAAATGGGCAAATTCTTAGAAAAGCACAACCTTCCAAGACTGAGCCAGGAAGAAATAGAAAGTATAAACAGACCAATCACAAGCACTGAAATTGAAACTGTGATTAAAAATCTTCCAACAAACAAAAGCTCAGGACCAGATGCCTTCACAGGTGAATTCTATCAAACATTTAGAGAAGAGCTAACACCTATCCTTCTCAAACTCTTCCAAAATATAGCAGAGGGAGGAACACTCCCAAACTCATTCTACGAGGCCACCATCACCCTGATACCAAAACCAGACAAAGATGTCACAAAAAAAGAAAACTACAGGCCAATAACTCTGATGAACATAGATGCAAAAATCCTCAAAAAATACTAGCAAACAGAATCCAACAGCACACTAAAAGGATCATACACCATGATCAAGTGGGGTTTATCCCAGGAATGCAAGGATTCTTCAATATGCGAAAATCAATCAATGTGATACACCATATTAACAAACTGAAGGATAAAAACCATATGATCATCTCAATAGATGCACAGAAAGCTTTTGACAAAACTCAACATCCATTTATGATAAAAACTCTCCAGAAAGTAGGCATAGAGGGAACCTACCTCAACATAATAAAGGCCATATCTGACAAACCCACAGCTAAGATTGTTCTCAATGGTGAAAAACTGAAAGCATTTCCTCTAAGATCAGGAACAAGACAAGGGTGCCCACTCTCACCACTATTATTCAACATATTTTGGAAGTTTTAGCCATGACAAGCAGAGAAGAAAAAGAAATTAAAGGAATCCAAGTTGGAAAAGAAGAAGTAATACTGTCACTGTTTGCAGATGACATGATACTACACATAGAGAGTCCTAAAGATGCTACCAGAAAACTACTAGAGCTAATCAATGAATTTTGTATAGTAGCAGGATACAAAATTAATGCACAGAAATGTCTTGCACTCCTATACACTAATGATAAAAAATCTGAAAGAGAAATTAAGGAAACACTCCCATTTATCATTGCAACAAAAAGAATAAAATACCTAGGAATAAACATACCTAAGGAGACAAAAGACCTGTATGCAGAAAACTGTAAGACACTGATGAAAGAAATTAAAGATGATACAAACAGATGGAGAGATATACAATGTCCTTGGATTGGAAAAATCAACATTGTGAAAATGACTATACTACCCAAAGCAGTCTACAGATTCAATGCAATCCCTATCAAACTACCAATGGCATTTTTCACAGAACTAGAACAAAAAATTTTACAATTTGTATGGAAACACAAAAGTCCCTGAATAGCCAAAACAATCTTGAGAAAGAAAAACGGAGCTGGAGGAATCAGACTCCCTGACTTCAGACTATACTACAAAGCTACAGTAATCAAGACAATATGGTACTGGCACAAAAACAGAAATACAGATAAATGGAACAGGATAGAAAGCCCAGAGATAAACCCACACACGTGTGGTCACCTTATCATTGATAAAGGAGGCAAGAGTATACAATGGAGAAAAGACAGTGTCTTCAATAACTGGTGTTGTGAAAACTGGACAGCTACATGTAAAAGAATGAAATTAGAACACTTCCTAACATCATACACAAAAATAAACTCAAAATAGATTTAAGACCTAAATGTAAGGCTAAACAGTATAAAACTCTTAGAGGAAAACATAGTTAGAATACTCTATGACATAAATCACAAAAGATCCTTTTTGACCCACCTCCTAGAGAAATGGAAATAAAAAGAAAAATAAACAAATGGGACCTAATGAAACTTAAAAGCTTTTGCACAGCAAAGGAAACCATAAAAAAGACGAAAAGACAACCCTCAGAATGGGAGAAAATATTGGCAAACGAAGCAACTGACAAACGATTAATCTCCAAAATTTACAAGCAGCTCATGCAGCTCAATATCAAAAAAACAAACAACCCAATCCAAAAATGGGCAGAAGACCTAAATAGACATCTCACCAAAGATATACAGATTGCCAACAAACACATAAAAAGATGCTCAAGATCGCTCATCATTAGAGAAATGCAAATCAAAACTACAATGAGGTATCACCTCACACCAGTCAGAATGGCCATCATCAAAAAATCTACAACAAATAAATGCTGGAGAGGGTGTGGAGAAATGGGAACCCTCCTGCACTGTTCGTGGGAATGTAAATTGGTACTGCCACTATGGAGAACAATATGGAGGTTCCTTAAAAACTAAAAAGAGAACTATCATATGACCCAGCAATCCCACTAATGGGCATATACCCTGAGAAAAACCATAATTCAAAAAGAGTCATGTACCACAATGTTCATCGCAGCTCTGTTTACAATAACCAGGACATGGAAGCAACATAGGTGTCCATTGACAGATGAATGGATAAAGAAGTTGTGGCACATATATGCAGTGGAATATTACTCAGCCATAAAAAGAAAGGAAATTGAGTTATTTGTAGTGAGGTGGATGGACCTAGAGTCTGTCATACAGAGTGAAGTAAGTCAGGAAGAGAAAAACAAATACCGTATGCTAACACATATATATGGAATCTAAAAAAAAAAAATGGTTCTGATGAACCTAGGGGCAGGACAGGAATAAAGACACAGATGTAGAGAATGGACTTAAGGAGATGGCGAGGGGGAAGGGTAAGCTGGAACGAAGTGAGAGAGTAGCATGGACATATATATACACTACCAAATGTAAAATAGAGAGCTAGTGGGAAGCAACCGCATAGCACAGGGAGATCAGCTCAGTGCTTTGTGACCACCTAGAGGGGTGGGATAGGGAGGGTGGGAGGGAGCCTCAAGAGGGAGGGCATGTGGGGATATACGTATGCATATAGCTGATTCACTTTGTTATACAGCAGAAACTAACACAACATTGTAAAGCAATTATACTCCAATAAAGATGTTAAAAATTAAATAAATAAATAAATAATCTTGCCCAGCTTTTCAAACGCACTGGACCCTATCCCATTTAAATCTCAAAGCAAGGGAGGACCTGGTTTCAGGGAGGTCACCCAACTTGCCCAAGGTCCCCCAAAGCTCAGGGGCAGAGCCAGGATTTAAAGCTCACCCGTTTGAGGCCCAAGCCCACCTGTTTCTCCTTCAGGGCATCACCTCCAAGCTCTGACCCCCATACAGGGTTGTTTTGAGACCATGTGCTTTCCTGATACCTTGAGTGCAGCCTTTTTCTATTACATCATCAGCCCAGCTCTTAACATCGTGGGCTTCAGGAAGGAACTTTTTGACACACCAGTGAAAGTGATGGACCCTTTCCCCAAACAACTGAAAATTTGCATTCAAGTTCAAGGCATGTGCAAGACCCCTGAAGGCCATCCCTGGTCTCTCTTAGGGATCATGGTCACAGGTAAAGAACCACTTCTTTTATGTGTAAAATTCTTAATGTCAGAGATCAAGGCCTCTGTTTTTCTACCTCCATCTAACTACAGGGCTGGTACTCAGTAGAGCTCTGGAAATGTTTGTTCTCATGTGAAAATGTTTTAGAAACTGTTGGAGGAAATGTAAGGAGTAAGTGAAGCAGAGAATAAAGAGGAAAAAAACTCTTCCAATAACAGTGATATTATAGATATTATAAGGCTCAAGGAATGATGGTTCCCTTCCCTTTCAACAGAGTCCACGTGATTATAAACGCACACTCATGAGGCAGTAGCTGTCGGTCATCTGCTTCCCATCTGCACTGCAGCCAGTGTGCCCGCAGATGTGTGCCCATGCACGCACTCCAACCCTAACTGTCCCTTGGGGTGAAGGCATGGGGCAGGACAGGACATGGGCAGAAGGTCTCTTCCATGGGCTACCCAGGAGACTTGACCACTTCATTTCCTATTTCCTGTACAAGTAGACACTGATCCTTCTTTGAGGTGCTGGTCTATTTTTTATTGCTGAGAGTCAGAAAGATCTGTTATCTCCGATTTCCCAGAAAAAGGTGCAATATTAAAACAACCTTCAAAGCCCTTTGAATACAGAATGTTCACTCCCTCCATGCTCAGAAAATACGTTGAGAATGAATCAATATCCTTCAGATTGTCCTCCTGACTGTTCCTTGTCCCCATATCCCTCCCACCATCGCCCCAGCATCCTCTGCCATGCCACACACACCCCATCCTGATGGCTTTATTGTCCCTCTGGTGAGCATTTCTCACAAACAAAAACAAGCAAAGCACCTCACACACAGACATCTTGCATCCTTGTGAGAGGTGCTCATTCACTAATGATATGCCTCCGTGGGGCTTCAGGGACAGGGAAGGCAAATGCAGGACTAGGGACCAAGAAATGCAATTACTGATCTCTTGGGCACAAGCAGGTTAATGAAGTGAGAATGAACCAGCGACTAGCCCGACTCTTGGAATGTCTTTTCCAAGCTGCATTGTTTATGGCTTTAATAAATATGTTCTGCGTGGCCTCGTACCAGGTCAACTTGACAGCTGCCCCCATGAAGAGATTTCATGCGACGCAAGGAGTACATTCATTCATGCATGCAAGAAACATTTTGGAGTACTCACTATGTGCTGGATACTGTGCAAAGTCTGGTGGATGCCAGGAGCTTGTGGTCTAATGGAGACACTCCTGAGCATCTGTACTAGAGGGAAACACAGGTGGCTCAGAAGCAGGTAGGAGGAGCATTGCCTCCCACCCCCAGGCAAGGTGACTACAGCTAGGCCACCAGTTGAAGCTCTGCAGGAATTAGGCTGGAATTGTGTGGGGAGAAGCGGAAGAACTTGGAGAAGGTGGTTCTAAGCAGAAAGAACAGACTGTGTGAAGAGCCAGAGGAAGTGGTGGGCTGGATCCTGTTCATACCTATTGGAAGAGCTGACTGTGTGCCTCTCCTCGCAACCCTACATTTACCAACTGGATGCCGACAGCCTGAACTCAGTCTTAGTGGGAGGATTTACACCACAGAAATGGGCAAACACCAATTATCAGGGCTTTTTGCCTCAGAAAACCCAGCTGATGAACATTCACCAACACACCCTTGCCCAGAGGTGATAAAGAGCGTGTTGGTCTGTTGGAAACTGCCAGAAGTGCTGCCTTTCCCTGTTAATAGTGAGATTGGTTAGTTGCGACAGCTGTGGCTGGGTGGATCTTCAGAAATCAGGTCATGAAATGCCTCACCACCACGGAAAGGAGTTTGGGAGGGACGCTATCTTGCCAAGGTATTTGTAGTGGAAATCCGTTGTTCATGCTTGCCTAGCATCCATTTCTTTCTTCTGGGAAAAGCAGCGCATGCTCTAATTGGGGACAATGAACTAGTTGATAGGACATAGCTCATGACAGCCCTGATGACAAAGGCGACAAGCTCTGATCTTCCAAGTTCCGGCCCCTGTAATCTCACATCTGTTCTTGTATTGATTGGGTGGGGAATTTCAAGTCAAAGGTCTTGCAGGTTCAACTACATCAGTGTATATCAAAATGTGGTCCTTGCACACTCACATCAGAATCACTGAGTGGTTGTTTACAGTGGTGGGCTCTAACCCAAAAAAGCTCAATCAGGATATCTGCAAAGAATCTGCAGTTTTACAAGAGCCAAGTGATTCTTATATACACTAAAGCTAGAGCTCTAAAGACTACAAGTACTTTTTCTCTTATATATTCATCATCAACTCCATTTTATTTATTAATTCATTTATTTAACTCATATTTATTTGTGTCAGTCACTGTCTCAGGTGCTGGAGAATAAAATGGTAAACAAGATCAACCAAGTCCCTGCCCTCAAGAAGCTTACAGTCTCAGGGGGAGGGAAAGAGAGGCAATAAATTATCTTTTAATGTAATTTCAGATAATAGGAGCTATGGAGGAAATAAAGTGATTAGGAGTAGGGGGCAAGTGGCTCAGTGGTTCCTCTATATTTGATGGTGAAGAAAGGCCATGAGGAGGCAACATTTCAATTGAGATGCATATTCTATGCCATTTGTTTTTTCACTCAGAATTCTTATTCAGGATAAAACACACACACACACACACTTTAGTCCTGTTAGACAAATCAATATTTTTTAATCCTCAATATAAATTTAAGTTAAGAGGATATTTTAACTGCATACTTACACATTTATATTAGACATGTCAATCGTGGTACCCACCATTGTTAATAGGACTATTAACCATCTCCTATTATCTGCCCCCATGCACTGCACCCAAGCAAGAGACCTCCAAGACTTCCCCATTTTGAGTCACATGACCCTATTCATAACTTACTACTGGCTGTATCTAAGGGCAATCAATCCTCAGGACAGCCAGCTGTATAGGAAGCGGGGAACTGAGCCATCAAACCCTCTCCCAGAGCCCAGAATGAGGAAACACTTGGCCAGTGAGGCAGGGAGAAGCAAGCTCAGGGGCTGAGAGGGTGTATGGAGAGAAATTGGGAGGTACAGTTAGATGCACACATGGTCAGAGAAGTTAAGGGGAAACAGAAACTGTGAGTAAATGAGGAAGCAAAAACTCTGAGAAAGCAGAAATAGTGAAATGGAGGCACAGGAGGGCAGAGGAGCTGAGGAAGAGCAAGTGATGGTCCACCTGTGTGAAGCTGGGCAAATTCCTCCTCCTCCTTTCACCCAATGCTACTCCAATTCCTGATCTCCCTATGGCAGGGTATTTGGCTTTGGGGGGGGGGTCCCATTTTTTAAAACTTGTTAGCAGTAGCAGCAGAAGCATGGCTCCCAACACACTTTTTTTTTTTTTTTTTTTTTTCTGTACGCGGGCCTCTCACTGTTGTGGCCTCTCCCGTTGCGGAGCACAGACTCCGGACGCGCAGGCTCAGCGGCCATGGCTCACGGGCCCAGCCGCTCCACGGAATGTGGGATCCTCCAGGACCGGGACACGAACCTGTGCCCCCTGCATCGGCAGGCAGACTCTCAACCACTGCGCCACCAGGGAAGCCCCCAACACACATTTTTAAAGGTAACTTGATTGTGTCTCTGTCACTGAAACTATTTATAGTCTTATTTTGAATGATGTAATCATAGCATGATTATAGCTTACAGACACACACACAGCTTTTTTGTGCCTGCTTCCTGGATGAGAGAGAAGTGGAGTGGTTGTACACTCACTCAGACACCACTTCTGGAATATTCCACTCACACCCCCAAGTAAAGGCCATGACTCCTGAGTGCCCCTGACACATCCTTGCTTACTTTTCTATGTGGGGAACAGGCTTCTTTTGTGGGTCTATGACAGCTTTAAGAGATTTGCCGTTCATTGATCCCAAATAACAAGAACACTTTGCAGTAACTCCCCTGCTTCCTGAAGTTGATTTTATCCTGATGAACTTCTTATCAGTGAGCAGTTGTTCCTTACAAATAGTTTCCGAAAAGCCTTAAGCATTGGCTATTTCTTTAAAGAGAGAGAAACAGAATGTATAAACGGAAAATGCATCTGATGTCAGACCCCATCACCAGTTTCTTTGACCAATACGAAAAAGATATGTTTTGCAACAGCTGAGATATTTAGCTCTGAAAATTAGCCAGTAAGGAACTACTTGGATAATGTTGAATTTTTTTTTTTTTTTTTTTTACAAACCCCCCTTTGAAATAAACGAGACAGAGATTCCTTTCACTTCCATGGGAGTTTTCAGCAAAAGGAGAAAGGAGGACTTGATAAGCTCTAAACAGACTCAGAGGCCATTCATGGACTTCCTAGCATTCTCTGTCATTTCCCAGTGCTAAAGGCCCTGAATGTGGCTTCTCACTATGGGCATTGTCCCTCTCCGGCACTTGCCTGCCAGCTGAGCTCTCTGAAGCTTATAGCCTTTGGCGTATACGAAGAAGCTGCCATCAGACGTGGTCACAGACACTGCAGAGAAAGAGATGAGCTGGGAACTGTGACCATGAGAGATGAAGCATATAGGCCTGTTTGCATACCTTCCTGAATAACACTTCCTGTCTCCTGAGCCTGGAGCTCCTATAGCAGTCTGGCAAAACCCCTGCTGTGGAGCATGGAGGGAAACCATACCATCCAGCAGAGAGGTCTCTGCCTCTGCCTCCAGAAACAAGATCTACACTGCCGACTTCATTGAAATGTCCTCCTCCCTGCTCCATGGCTGTTGGCAGTCCCCTGACTTGGCTGCAAGATTCTTGTCATTTGGGAGGGTCATAAGCAGATTCTGACACCTGGCCAGTACATCATTGCGAGTTCACTATTTCCTCTGCTAGAAAAGCCTCATCCTCTTTGGGTTCTTATTTTCTCACATGTATGATGACATATTCTTCTCAAGTTTTGTTTGAAAGGGTAATAGGTACAGCATCTAGAGAGCCCTACCGCCTCCTCCAGCACTGAAAACCTCTTTCTCTGTATCTTTGAGTCTGCTTCTTTTTTGTTATATTCACTGGTTTGTTGTAGTTTTTAGATTCCACAGTGGTTACCAGTGGGGAGGGGGAAGTGGGGAGAGGCAATATCAGGGTAGGGGAGTAAGAGGTACAAACTATTAGGTATAAAATAAGCTCTAAGGATATATTGTACAACATGGGGGAATATAGCCAGTATTTTATAATAACTATAAATGGAGTATAACCACAATTGTGAATCACTATGTTGTACACCTGTAACTTATATAATATTGTATAGCAACTATACTTCCAAAAAAAAAAACTCATTCATTTATTTGCCAGCTGTGTATGAATTTCCCAGATATCCTTTCTGGGAAGCATTCAGAATAAGTCTGGATAAAGTAATCCTAAGAAGATCCTAATGATGTGGTACCTAGAGGAATACCCTATAAGTTCCTTTAAGAACTTCAAAGGAATGCCCATCTTTGCTTGATTCAATTATAATAGTTGAATAAATCCACATAGGTCCAGAGGGGAGTTCCCAGACCCATTAATATCTCCCCTCCCATTCCATACCTATCTTCTCACCATAATATGGTCCCCTCTCACTCTGAGCCCTTTGCCCTTTGAGATTAGAGCCAGGGTGGGCTTTATACATCGGTGTTGACTACAAAATGTAATCTAGGGAACTTTGAAAAGACGGCCTCACTTGCAATATATTGCCTTCCTGTATTAGATAGGAATTCTTTGGGCTATAAGTAACAGAAAAATATAATTGTGGTTTAAACAATTTTTTATTGGTGAGAGCCATTTTCAATGGCTCAATAATGCTGTCACAGAAATAGACACTCTCCACTCTTCCACTCAGACCTCCTCAGGGAGTTGGCTTTTCTCCCACCTGCCTGTTGTCTTATGGCCACATGGCATCCCATCCCCATACTAAAGTGAATGGGCAGAAAAAGACTCAAAGTCCTTCTTCTAACAAGGGTCTGCTTTTTGTTTTTGAAGTATTGTTGGTTTACAATGTTGTACTAGTTTCTGGCGTACAGCAAAGTACCAGTGTGTGTGTGTGTGTGTGTGTGTATGTGTGTTCTATATATATATATATATGTGTATATATATATATACATGTTCTTTTTCATAGTCTTTCAAATTATGGTTTATTACAGGATATTGAATATAGTTCCCTGTGCTATGTAGTAAGACCCTGTTGTTTATCTATTTCATATATAGTAGTTTGTATCTGCTAATCCCAAACTCCTAATTTACCCCTCCCCAACCCCTTCCCCTCTGGTAACCATAAGTTTGTTTTCTATGTCTGTGAAAATGTTTCTGTTTTGTAAATAAGTTCATTTGTATCATATTTTAGATTCCACATATAAATGATATCATATGGTATTTGTCTTTCTCTTTCTGACTTACTTCACTTGGTATGATAATCTCTAGGTCCATCCATGTTGCTGCAAATTGCATTATTTCATTCTTTTTTATGGCTGAGTAGTATTCCGTTGTATGTATATGTGTATATATATATATATATATATATATATATATATA